>NW_026057578.1:57033630-57244512 GCF_023721935.1 Panthera uncia | reverse complement strand
CCCCCCCCCCCCCAACGGTAAATGAAACTAACAAATCTGGAGACGATGAGTCTTCTCTGAGTAGCTGACACCTGATGTGACTAACAGTGCTGTTCATTTTATTCAGGGCACATTCTGGAGCGTCTGAAAGAGCTGTAGGTAATGGAGGCACAGATCTTGAAAATTTGAAACAGAATGTTAAATTTCCCGGGTCCTGATTTATTTCTTCTTATGAAACGTTTTCTATACGTAATTTACACTGGGGTGCTTTCTAGCTGTTAGAGTGAGTACAAGGTTGGGATAGAAAAAAAAAAAATCTTATGAAGCAGGGCTTTGTGGTTCACCCTGAAGAATTGTCATTGTTTCATTAAAAATGGAGGGAGGGGGTTGGAAGCTGACTGTAGACGTTTTCTTAGGCCAAATTAAGTGTGGATCCTATTGTCTCTTTTATGCTTTCTGAATAGGATTTATCTGTTGATTGAACGCCTCTCCCCAGCCCCAACTTCCCCTGGCCTGGCTATGTACTGGGCTCTGTACCGGCCTGCGGTCTGAACTTGAGTCTGTATTCTTAGGTGTTCTCAAGTGAATTAGCATGTGTTTTGTTGGTTAACTGTTGGGGCCGGGGCCAGGTTTTTGAATTTGAAAGGAAGCCCTGTTAACTCAGCCTGCTGGGCTCAACTGAATTTGGAAGACTTTGGAAAATTTTGGAAAAGATTGTGTTGCAACTCACTGAGTGGCCTGGTAACTGGCTCTAAGACGTTCTCCCCAGCCCCAGTGTTTGTTTAAGCCCCAGTCGGTTTTTTTCTAACCCAGTTTTTCTGGCCAAATCTAAGTTGTGAGTGTACTCTTCCAAGTGAGTTAGCCAAAGCTTGGTTTTGACCTGGTTACACAGTAGTTGGATTGTTTGTATCTTCCTCAGTCAGCATGGATGTGAAGGGCAGTGAAGTAAACTAGAAGCCAACAATCCGTTTTTAAACCAGAAGAAAGAAAGAATGAAACCTGAATGTGTATTAAGTGGCTTTCAGAGGTGGGTGTTCCTTATTGGTAGTAGTTTGGGCAGGTTCTTGTTTAAGTTTTTTTCCCTCTTCATTTCCTTTGGATCTATCCTCTCCTTCCCCCAAGCTTTTGAAATAGATTTGCTGAGCAGTGCAGTTGGGAAGCATTTGGGATACTGGCAGTGACACAGCTCTCTGACTACAAAGTCTGTACAGTTGAGAAGAAATTCTCAAATTATGCAAACCTAACAAATTAAGAAGTCTGTGCAAAAGTGGCACACACACAAAATAGTGCCTGAGATTTTGCTCACCAGCAGTTCTATTTTATTCTGGAAAAATTAAAAAATACACACGCAGAGAGAGTGGATCACCTAATTTTATAGTTACTAGCAGGTGACTAATCTAGTTTCATCTGTGGTCTTTCTCTCTCCATAGTATTTTAAGGTAAAGCCTACTTACCGTTTCACTAAATGCTTCAGTATGTATCATTTTGTTTTTCAGATAATCAGATAATAATTCAGATAATGCTATTCTCAAACCTAAAAAGTTAATTCCTTAGTATCAAATACTCAGCGTTAAGGTTTTCCTGATTCTTCTTATATGTTTCCTTACTATCACAGCACTTATGAACTGATACTGGGAAGTTCAGTCTTGATAGATGATAGAAATAAGGAAGGCAGTTAATATCTCCATTTTCTTCTCCCTTTCAATGTCTAATTTCTAGAACAGTTATGCAGAGGAGTTTATTTAGGATTTGTTGGCGTGATTTGTATATGATGGTTTTGGGGTTGGATTATTGACACTTAAGCACTTGTTTATTGTTGTTAAACATCCACTGGTGTGAATCACATTTGAATTGGGAAAATATTTGTGATAATTTGTTGTTTATAAAGAGGCTTTTTTTTTCCCCTTCACATAACTTCAGGTAAAATATCTTTAAGTTGAACCCTGTAGCTAATTTGTTTAATTGTTATATTTTCTATTTTTTCTGTGAACTTTTTATTTTTTTAGTGACTGTGGTTGCTTATTTTGAGAAGATTGTATTTATTTGAGGTGAATGAGTAAAAAGAGGGAGTTTTCTGGGTTTTGATATGTTTTATGAAAGTGCCTTTTTTTGGGTAGTACCCCCAAATTTGGTGACAATTGATAAATAGTTTGAGTATAGTTCAAGGATATATAACTATCTTAAAAGATTTGAAACACAGAATATATTCTATTTAGAGAAATTTAGTTTTTGCATTAGGTTTCTGAGGGATCACCATGAAGGCTATTCATAAATTAAAACCTAAGAAAAACATTGTGAATTTCAGCTTACGGGGTTTCATTCAGAATAACATTTATTTATAAAAGAAGTGTTTATAAGATGATCTTGTGCATGTTGAGTAAATCTAGTGAATTTTAGTTATTTTCATCAAAGAGGGACAGTGTGAAAAATCAAAACCAGAACAAATGCTTGTTTTTGTGTTATATTGGGTTTTATTATTTTTAATATTTATTTGACCATTTTTGTTTTTCCCTTGGGGTTACTGTTACCTTGTTATTTTGTATTTGGTGAGCATACAGTGACTAGTATTCCAAATGTCTTGACTAGGAGGAGAATCCTGCTTTTGGAAAGGTACTATAGGTAGTGAGAGGGGAGGTTAGGGAGTTTAGAATCCAGCAGGTGCAGTGTCTGGGGTCGGGGCTTGCTCACAGAAAGGATGGCAGCCTTTCTGGAGATTTGAACATCTTGACCCTGTCTGCACCTGTTCTTGGAGGAAAGGTAGGCTGTAGACCTTGAGTACTGTGGGTCCAAAGACGGTAAGCAGAAGCAACACAGAGTTTGCCACCTGTTAGGGCGTGGTGCTAATGCTGTCCCCCTCATATACTGAAGAAAAGGGGAATGGGGGTGTGTGACAGAAGGGCTGAGGGTGACTTTGAGGTTTAGGGAGTAGTGGCATCTTGGGGGAAGAGATTATATGCTTGCCAGTTAAGGAGGGATGTTATTCTTTGAGCATTGAGGGGTCATTGAAAATTTTGTTGGGATTGGGGAACCCTTGGGAGTAAGTAGGAAACCTGATCAGATGATGTTTGGGAAAGGAGCAGGTAAGATGGTTGTCCTCAGACAGTGGTCCAGAAGACGGGAGGTAAAGGCCAAAACGGTAGTAGCAGTGGTGGTAGAGGGGAAGGGTTTGGGGCTGAATTCTTGGGCATTCTTCCTCGCTGAGGTCAACCTGCTAAATTCAGTCATTATCTGCAGGCTTTGGTCGTGTCCCTTCAAATGGGGACACTGTTTGCCCACTGGATTAGGAGGAGCCTTGGGATCTGTGAAAGTGCTAAAATTACTTTCAATTGCTCAGCAGTAGAGTGCTGTAGAAATCGTGTGGCTTTTAAAAATCATTAGTCTAACATTTTGGAGCAAACAAACTTGTGGGAGAGGGTTCTCTAAATGTTATCCCTTACGTGTAGCATCTCTTGTTCTTAACTGGAGGTAAAGGCATCCAGTGGGGCAAAATGAATTTTGAGGAACTAAATGTTTCCATTGTAAGAAGGTTTCAACTGCCGCCAAGTGGCATGTACAGACTTGTTCTGAGACTTAGAGCTATGAATGCTGGAAGAATTCTGGACTTGGGTAAGGTGGGAGGAAGCCAACCCTGTTGAACATGTATTGGTGTGTAGCTCTCCTAAAAATATCAACCCCAGATTTCCAAAAACTTTTTAATTAAACAAAATCATAAAAATAAAAAGACTTATAGAAAATCCAACCACCACATAAAATCCTACTCATGGTAGTCTTAAAATTTCTTATTGCTTGAAACTTTCTAATAAATGTTCATTTGCATAGCTGTAATCTTGTATTTTTGCCTTTTTCTCTTAACCAATTTTGGTTATGTATATATTTCTACGTATTGAGATAATCCAAAAATATTATCTGGGGGCACTTTTGGTGCAGTGTGTGTGTTTGTTGGTTTTGCAGACTGATACTAGCAGGGCAAAGACTTTGAAGTAATACATCCTACTTTTGAAATAATGCATCTCTGAACAGGTGTGCTAAGCCAAGGAATAAGCATCTAAGGAGTTTCATTCCCAGGGAACTAAAAATATTTAAACTAGAGATGGATGCTTTGACACATGAATTTTATACATAGTCTTTTATTTTGTTTCTTTGCTGGATTAGTAAATACTTGGTCATCTGGTTGTGAACAGCTGCTTAAGCCAAGAGATTGCCTCCTCTTAGGGCATCAGATACTTTCCACTTCTTGCGTTGTATTAAATTTATGATGCCTGTGCTTCCTATCATTAGTATCAGTGCTTTCATTTTTCTGTATTCCATTCATTTTTTAAAAATTGGTAGACAGCAAAAGAATATTTAAATAACTGTACAAGTGTTCTGCTTTCAGACCCAGCTTGTCCAGACACTGAATCAGAACTGTTGACCAGAGGGCAGCACTAATGTGTATAATAATGTAATAATCTGGAAGGCTCACTCCCCATCTTCTATATGGGTCTGTCATGAACATTATACAAAAATGTAGACCATAGGACAGTTGACTGTATTCGAGTCAAGGGCTTATTCCAAGTAAGTTCTCAATATCAAACAGTACTTATTTACAGTTTGTGATAATTTTAAGGGTTGAAACAATTGTTGGTTACCATCTTACCTTTTAAAAACAGTGCTTTAAAAACTTTCACAGATAGATAGTGATTGCATATCATTTTACTAACTGCTTGCAAGTAGATTGCTTTGGAATATTTACTACAAACAGACTTTTCATGAATTCAAGTTGGTCTTTTATAATACTAGTCTGCATTACCAGTGTTAAAGTATTAAAATATATTATCTAATTTGGGATCAATTACTTTATGATCAGGGACTAGAGATTTCCAAGTACTTATTTAGCTTTTGGAAGATTTGGTCGGTATTTTGCTCTTACAACATGATAACAGCACAGTTGAATCAGGATATTTTGAACACATGGAGGGATGGCTAGGAGGAGAATGGAGAAAGCCAGGTGATGTATTCCCAGTGACCAGTGTGGCAGCCATATGTTCTCAGGTTTAATAGTGTTACATGACTGTTCAATGGACAAAATACAATATTCTGTTAGGCTGGTTGAGTAATAAAAGTTCGCTGTTATTATTCAGAAGAGAAGTAATGTGATGGGAGGCAGTTTTTTCTATAAGAATTTCACAAGCGAGAGTAAGTTTTAGGACTTTCCAAGTGTTTAAAATTGGGATATTAGAAATCCTGATATCTGTGTAGCATTATGAGGAACTTAAGAACTAAGTTGAGGAGATGAGATACAAAATGTTGAACCATACAGGGCTGGTTTCATGCCACTCCCATTTCTTGCTGTGCTCTTATCCCAGCTGGGCCCTGGGCACTGTTGTGCGTGTTGGGTATACATATAGTGGTGAAGGAAACAGGCAGTTTGTTTATCCTCAAGAAATTCAGGAAGGACAGGGGAATGGACACAAAATGCCAAGTATGTAACATCCACTGTAAATCCTGTAATGTGTCTGTCTCCCTAGGTCCTCCGGCCAGCATACTTGCATTCAGACACAGCACATGCACTGGTGCATGGAACTGGCTCAAACTTGGAGTGCGCTTTTTCAGCCTCAGAAAGGCTTCTTTGTACTGTAAGATACAGTACAAACAAATGACTAGAAAAGTGAAATGAAAAAGTAGATATACAAAATACCAGCCTAAGTGTTATTATTAGAATCAAAAGATACAATGTCAAATTGCAATAAGAGTTTTTACAGTTATTCTGTTTCTGAAATTATCAAGCTTTGTACCCTAGTCAGTAGACCACACTTTGAGGAGCACTGAACTGGCAGGATTGATTCTGCACCGAGATGGAGACGGGAGTGGGGGGGGGGGGGGGCTCTTCATGAGCTCTTGGGTTGATTTGTTGCATCAGCAAGCTGGAGAATTGGGGCCATTGTCCAGGCCTAGCAGGTGTTCTCCCACCCTTGAGAAGTAGGGAACCCAGGGCACATGCTGCCCACAGCTTTGTGCATAATTTGCCTTTGAGCCCTGGGGCATCATTCTAACTATCTCAAATAGGGCCCAATGCTGACAAATTATCCTGTTACGTTAAAATAATTGAAAAAAACCACACTTGTACTTTATGACTTAAAAACTTTATTTTCATTTTATGATAAGTAGGGCCTTACAAAACCTATCAAAAGTTATGAATGCACATGGTTGCAACCAAGTGATCTAAAGTTCTCATATCAGATCATGGAGTATTCCTGTTCCCAAGAGGCATGCATCTATTTTCAGCCGTTAGTTGCTACTGCTGAAGTTTACTGCTGTATTTCTAAATGATATGCTTATGTGGCTATTTCTTGATTTATCAGTTTTATGCATTTCTTGACTTCTTGTAATAGTAGTTACAGTTGTTGAACTACAGTTTTGAACTTCAATAGTAGTTGAAGATTAGCTCTTAAAACTCATCCCCTCCTTTAAATGAGTGTGTATATCATAATTTTGGGTTAAAGTGATAATTGTTTATGTTATTATGACTATGTAAATACCATTTATCTCTGAGCCACGGTCTAATAGGATTACATATCCTTTTTTAACATCCCTTCCCCCTTGCATTGGCATACGTTTTCTTTTGCTTAGTTTTCTATGTACCTGTGGTTACTTTCCCCTGCAAATGCCCTAAAAGATCAGATGCGCAGCAGAGTTACGCCTTTATCAACAATTTTTCCAAATGCTTGAATACCTCAGATAATTTATTGTTCCAGATAACCTGTTGATTCCCCCTCCCAGGGAGGTACCTCACAGCTGGCCAGGCATGGTTGCCCCTTAGACCTGGTACATAACTGTTCTCTTGTATCATTTCTGTTTCCTGGATACAATAGTCTTCGTCTTGGGTTTGCTATCTAATTTTCCTGAAGCACATCCTCCAGTAGCTTTATAAGAAAATGTGCATGGCATATAAAAGTTTTAAGTTCTTGCTTGAATGGCTGAAAATATATTTATTTTTCTTTAACATTGGATTAAAAAAAATTTTTTTTTAATGTTTATTTTAGAGAGAGACAGAGAGAGAGAGAGAGAGAGAGCAGGCGCGCACTGAAGCATGTGCACGGTAGCCGGGAAGGGGCACAGAGGCAGACAAGGGAATCTGAAGTAGGCTCCACCCTAACAGTGCAAAGCCCAACATGGGGCTAGAACTCACAAACTGTGAAATCATGACCTGAGCCAAAGTCTGACACTCAACCAACTCAGCCACCAAGGCACTCCTTTTACATTGGATTTTTATGTTATCTGGTAGAAAATATTCTGGGTTGAATACCCAGTTTTCCCTTGGAATTTTGAAGACATTTCTTTTTTTGTTTGAGTGTGACCTGTTTTAAATTTCTTCTGAGAAGCTTTGAGGATACTCTATTTATTCCTGGAGTTCTTAGGTTTTATGAGTGTCTTTCACTGTCATTCACTGATCTGCATACTTAGTTAATTCTTTTTCTTTTTATCTGGAGATGTCCATTTTTTTCCTGGGAAATACTTTTGTTCTCACCTCCAAGGAACGTCTCTGCTTTCTCTTTCTGGAAGTTCTTTTTTTTTTTTTTTTTTTTTCTGTGTTTAAGTACCAGAGCAGTGCCAGGCACAGCCCAGGTGCTTTCTTTATTTTTTAAAGCTTATTTATTTTGAGACAATGAGAGAGAGAAAATGTGTGCACACTTGTGAGGAAGAGAGGGAGAGAGAGGGAGACACCCAAGCAGGCTCTGTCAGTGTGGAGCCTGATGCAGGGCTCTAAACCAAAAACCGTGAAATCATGACCTGAGCTAAAATCAAGCCATCCAGGTGCCCCTCTTTCTGGAAGTTCTATTAGTCATCTCTTCAATTTATTTTATCTTTTACTTTTTTTTTTTTTTGTCTTTTTGCTCTGTTATTCTGTGTTTGACTTTACATTTCAGTATATCTATTGAATTTTTAGCTTTATTGTATTTTTAATTTATATGAGCAGCTCTCTTTCATATTTTTTGTTTTTGACTGCATCTATTCTCTTTGTGGATATATCTCCTCTATCTGAGGATACTGAGTATAGGATTTTTTTGCTAGGTTGATTTTGTTGTTTTCTTGTCCTTCTGCATTTATTTTCCATGTTTTTTTTTTTTTTTCCAGATTTTTATTTTTTCCATTTGTTTATTTTGGTCTCTGTTTAATGCTAAAGATTTTTCTTAAATGCCCAGGTATTTCATAACTCTGCTCATATTTAAGAGTAAGGCACTAGAAGTGAAATTGGAGGCTCAGTGTGTATGGGCAGGAGGCTGTTTGGTGATATTTCAATGTAAGCAGGATCAGTATGTTCTCATGGATGGGGAACCCCACTTCTCAATACCTGTAGATCTTTTCCTTGGAGTCACTTTTTCTCTAAGAACACTCAGAGGCCTTTCTTGCCTATGGGCTATCTGTCTATTTATTGGAGTTCTGGGGTTCAGGGTGGAGGAATAAGGCTGGAGCTCTGCAGTCTACTATCTTAACTTTTCAACCCTGTGTTGCAGTACTTTGTCTCATGTCCTCTCATCTGGAGCATTTTTCCTTCAGTTTCTTCAGAGTTTAATCTTTGGTTTCTTATGGGTATGGTGTGATGTGAAATAGCCACCAGACTGTGAGACAGAGGAAGAGGTTCTGGGGCATTCAGTGACTAAATACTAGCGCTCTTGCTTTTAGCCATATATTTTGTCGTGTCAGTTGCTTCCAGATAATGATCTTCTTAGGGTTCTGTGGGGCTTATTACCTCACTTGGTGTCCTTCTCAGCAGGTACTTAAGTTGTAATGTTTTCCTCTTTAGTAAATGAACTGCTGCCCCCTCTTTTTTTGCTGTCAAAACCTGATAGAAATGATTTCTGCTGTCATCCCTTCCCCTTTATCTCTTAATTCTTCTGTTTACCTTAAGATCATTTTCATGGAATTAACGTGCATGACTCATGTGATCAGTCCACCAGACTGGAAGTTAACTAGAAGTTGTATCTGATTTTAAACTTATCTTTGATTTTAAACTTACGATTTTACTCAGGCGTTTGCTTCTTTTCGTCCAGAGCAATAACAAAAACACAACAGCAACAATATTGAAAACATTGCCTGAGTGCATGACCTCTGGGCTGATACTTAATTTGGGAGATGCAAGCCCAGAGAGATGAAGAAAGCAAGGCAAGGTGCAGAGCAGGGTGATGTTATGTATCACAAGTTTTGCTGCTGCTCTGAGTAAGCTTTGAAGAAGAGATATTTTTTTTCTTGAAGAAGAGAAGTTTGCTAAACGTGTTTGTTTGGGTTTTCCTGACCCCTTTCTTGAGGTGTATTTTATGTTGTGAAATGTACCCATTGTAAGTTTACATTTCAATGATTTTTATTTTTATTTTTAAAAAAATTTTTTTTTGAGAGAGAGAGAGAGAGCGAGCACACACGTGTGTGAGCTGAGAAGGGTCAGAGAGAGAGAGAGACAGAGGATCCAAAGTGGGCTCTGAGCTAATAGCAGAGAGCCCACTGCGGGGGTCGAACTCCCAATCCATGAGATCATGACCTGAGCTGAAGTCAGACGCTTAACTGACTGACCCACCCAGGCATCCCTACATTTCACTGATTTTTAATAAATTTGCTGAGTGGTGCAACCACCATCACAGGTCAGTATTAGGATATTTTCATACCCTAGCAGGATCCCTTATAAGTATTTACAGTTAATCTCTATTTCAGCCCGGACAACTGCTAGTCTATTTTATGCCTCTATATATTTGCCTTTTTTGAGCATTTCTTACACTACATGAAATCATACAGTATGTAGTCTCTTGCATCTATTTTCTTTCTTTTTTAATTTTTAATGTTTATTATTTTTGAGAGAGAGAGACAGAGACAGAGAGATGGAATGTGAGTGGGGAGGAGCAAAGAGAGGGGGAGACACAGAATCCGAAGCAGGTTCCAGGCTCTGAGCTGTCAGCACAGAGCCCAATGTGGGGCTCAAACTCACGAACCGGGAGATCATGACCTGAGCCAAAGTCAGAGGCTTAACTGACAGAACCACCCAGGCAAGCCTCTTGCATCTGTTTTCTTATACTTTGCATAATGTTTTTGAGGTTCATCCACACTGCTAAGTATGGTAGTTTGTTCCTTTTTATTGCTGAATAGTTTTCCAGTGTATGGATAATGCTGTGTTTTGTCTATTCACTAGTTGATGGAACTTGCTGTGGTTTTTAGTTTCTGGCTGTTGTGAGTAATGCATTCAGCAGGTGTATTGGCCTGACACCCAGGGCTTGTTCAGAAGAGCTGTGCAATTGGACTGTATCTTGGAACCTTATGTAGAATGGAGTGGGGATTTATCTGCCTGGGTCTTCCTATTTGTCAGCAGTATAACCAAACACCTCCCAGTTCTGATCACCCTGCGTGCCTGTCTGCTTCCCTGAAGCCTGTACCTTCCCCACTCTCATTATTTGTCATCCTTGGGTTTAAGTTATTTCTTTAAACATGAGTACAGTTTCTTATCTCTGTAAAGACAAACTGTTCACTATCAGTGATGTCATTGGTAATAAGAACCAGGCTAAACCAGTTTTTCTTTCTCACTGTTTTTTGGGGGGATTCCAATGTGCAGTAGCCAGCCCATTTGCTATGTGATGCTAAATACAGGAGTGTTCTTTCATCCTTGGCAGAAGCTATTGACTCACCAGGATTTAAAAAAAGCAAAACAATCTATAATCTTTGGCCAAAGGATGTATAGCAAGTTAAATATAAATGATTTGTTATGTCATATTGGGGAATATGATTATTCATTTGATTTGCTTCAAGTATACCTTTTAGAGTATTTTTCTCACCTTTTATTCTTCTAAGTAGTTCTATGATATGTTTTTTAAAGGAACTTACTGCGGGGCGCCTGGGTGGCTCAGTCGGTTAAGTGTCCGACTTCGGCTCAGGTCATGATCTCACGGTCCGTGAGTTCGAGCCCCACGTCGGGCTCTGTGCTGACAGCTCAGAGCCTGGAGCCTGTTTCAGATTCTGTGTCTCCCTCTCTCTCTGCTCCTCCCCCGTTCACGCTCTGTCTCTCTCTGTCTCAAAAATAAATAAACATTAAAAAAAAAAAAAGTAAAGGAACTTACTGCATTAAAATCAGATCTAATTAAATTTAATTATGTATACTTTTTGGAAATTCTTGTGCTTAGAACTTTCATTCTTATCTGCTAATGATAGTAACAGAATACTGTTGACTGTCAGATCCTTTCTCCATTAGTTTTTCTGAGACCCTCTGTATGTAATTGTGTAGTTTTAGGATTATTCTAGTTTGAGCTCTCAGGTCAAAGACTGAATATTACCTGAGTCAGGGCTGTACATCCAAGGGACATACAATTTATTAGGGATCCTAGGTTAGGCACTCAGTGTTGCCTGAGGTTGAGGATAGGATGTGCATTCAAGTGACGCACAATTCATTGGATGTATTCATTCACCTGCTAGGACATGCCTTAATTCCAGGGCCTTTCCTCTTTGAACTCACATATTAGAGCATTTATGTTCTATGTACATATGGTCTTTTATCCATTCTTGTTGCTTCTTCCCTTAATTCCCAGACAAAACTTGTGGATGTTCAACTTTTTTTACTCTTCAGTGTTTGGAGGGCTCAGTATCTGTTTTGTGTTTCATTGCCTATAGATAATTTTTAGCCTGCTCTGTTAGGCGTGATTTCTTTCAATCATTTATTACTCAGGTATTTAACACGTATATGGTATGTGCCAGGCACCATGGGAGTCTCACATGTCATGGTGACCGTGAACAAGGAGAGAAGTCAATCAGCTTGTGTTCTTGTGGAGCACATAGCAAGCAATTTTAAGAGGATGATATTACAGATGGGGAAGAGCAGGGCTCAGGGCAGTATATAGCTAAGCTGGATCTGATAAAGTAAATACAGTGAAACTTTTATATACAATGAAACTTTATGATTTAAATTCAGATTCTCTGGGTGAGACAGAGATGGGTGAGGAGCAAAGAACAGTGGGCTTGTTTTGCCATGGAGCTGATGACTCATTATCCTGGTTAATAGAACTTCGAATAAAGATAGGAAGGGGTGTGTTCCATTGATTATGGTAGTTGCTCTCCCTTTTAGTTTGCCTTGAGCCATCCGTCTCTTGGGAGGCCTTGCATCCTACATCTGTTGCTGCTTTGGTGTTCATTATTGTTTTGCATCTCTTGTAACATTTTGGAGTTAGCTTATCCATTTAGCACTCTCAGCATCCCCATAAGGTAGGGTAGGGAAGGAGCTCCCATCAGACCTCTCAGAGTGTCCTATGAGCAGCATGTGGAATACTATCTAGAATATTTGGGGAATGGATGGCCCAAAGTGGGCTACATTGTGCCCTACACTACACACATAGGAGAGACTACTTTATTCAGCTGCTGGTCCCCTTAATCTTAGGGCTGGAGTAACCTCTGTAAAATAGGAACAGTCGTGTGCAGCTTTGTGCTATTCAAATAGTTTTTAGTAAGTTTCTAGAGTTAAGGTTATACAAGGAAATGATTTAAAAGATGAAGTTTTGCATTTCTTTTCAGGTCTTATGTATTTACTTTTTGATAATATAGACAAAAGGTATTTTCTTTTCCTGAGCCTACTGAGTAAAATGGTTTTGTGGGCTTGTTTGAAAACAATTTAACATCAAGTGAAATATTTCTAACCTTTCTATAATTATACTGGAAAAAAGGCCTTTTTAATTACTTATGCTAACCATCAAGGTATAAAATTCTTTTTATTTTATTTAAGCAAGGCCTCTGTCATTCATCAACCCCAAGATTTAATTAGACATTTTACTAGTTTGCTATTCAATTAGCTGAAAATATTTATTTCCTTTTGTACTTACGTGAAAAAAAATAATTTAAAATGCTAAATTGTACATGTAATTTATTTATTTTTCTTGACCTTTATTCTGTTTCATTTTTTTCTGTCTTAGTACCGAGGACTTGGTCTTATTGGTAGATTGTCTTTTTCCCCTTTTTGCTGCTTTCTTTTGTATTAATTGAGTGTTTTTATGATTCCATTTTCTGGTTTATTACCTATAACTTCTACTTGTATTGTTTTATAGGTTGCTTTAGGGTTTATAGTACACACTTTTAACCTATCATACTTTACCTTCAAATGATATAAACTTCATGTGTAATAAAAAAAACCAAACATTACAGTAGTATCACTTTCATTTCTCCTCCCTGGCCTCACGGTATTGTTATTATACATTTTACTTTTACATATGTTATAAATCTTAAATTTACATATGCTATAAATCTTAAAACATATCTGTTATTTTTAAACAGTCAACTATCTCTTAAAAAGATATAAATAGTAAGAAAAAAATACCTTATACATGTACCCATGTGGTTAGCATTTCTGGTACTCTTCATTCCTTGTGGAGATCCATATTCTCTCTGGTACCATTTTCCTTCTGCCTCAAGGACTTTACCTTTTTTTTGTTGTTCTACAGATCTGTTAATTCTTTCAGGTTTGTATGTCTGAAAACTTTTTGAGCCTTCATTTTTGCAAGATATTTTTGCTCTGTATAGAATTCTAGATTGCTGTTTTTTTCTTTTCAGTATTTTAGAGATGTTCCTCCACTGTCATCTTACTTGCATTATTTTTATTGAGAAAGCTGTCCTTATTATGTTCCTTTGTATTTATACATGTCATTTCTTCCCTGCCTTTTAAGATTTTCTTTACCCTTGGTTTTGAGCAGTTTGATTATGATGTGTCTTGATGGACTTTTCTTCATGTTTCTTGTGGTTGCTGTTTGTGAGCTTCTTGGATCAGTGAGTTTGGAGGTTTCATCAAATTTGAAAAATCTTTGGCTAGTATTTCTTTAGTGGTTTCTTCAGTGGGCTTCATTTTGGCTGGTTTCTTTTGCTGTGCCATTAACTTTTCTTCACTGTTGATTCTGCTGTTAATTCCATCCAGTCTATTTTTTATCTCAGACATCGTATTTTTTTCATCTTTAGAAGATTTGGGTCTTGTAAAAATATTTTCTAGGTCTCCTTGACTTTTTGAAAACATGGAATATAGTTATAATACCTATTTTAATGTCCTTGTCTGTAATTCTAATATCTGTGTCAGTCTTGGGTTAGTTTAAATAGATTTTTCTCACTTTGGTTATGTGCTGCTGTCTGGTAATCTTTGAGTGGATGCCAGACATTATGAATTCTACCTTGTTGGGTGCTGGTATTTTTTTATTCTTATAAAATATCCTTGAGGTTTGTCCTAGGGGTGCATTTAAATTGCTTGGAAATAATTTGGACCTTTTGTGTCTTGTTTTTATGGTTTTTGTTAAGGAGTTTTGGAGCAGTGGTCGATCTAATGCTAATTAACCCCCACTGCTCAGGCAAGACCTTTCTGATACTCTGCTTAGTTCCCAATGATTTATGAGTTTTTCCATTTGTTTGGCGGAACAGATACTTTTCCCATCCCTGTGTGAGCACTTTCACTGTTCTTTCTAATCCTTTTGAATAGTTTTTTTTTCTCCCAGCCTTGGGTAGTTTTCTTAAGATTAGCATGAGTTGATCATTACTTGGCTGAGTATGTAGGGATCTCTCTACAGAGCTTGGGAGTTCTTCTCTTTCATTTGTGCAGCTCTCATCTCCAGTACTCTTCACCTGGAACTCTAACATCCCTTAGTCTGCCTGGACTCTAAGCTCCTTCTCCTCAACTAAGGGAGTCTGCTAGGCTCTGCTTGAGTTTCCTCTTCGTGTGCCATGCCCAAAAAGTTTGTAAAGGGAGTAAGTGCAGGCAGTTGTATGGCTCACCAAATTTGTTTCCCATCTCTCAGGGATCACTGTCTTTCATTGCCTCATGTCTAGTTTCTTAAAAACTAAAATTTTCATTAATTTTGTACAAGTTTGTTTGGGTTGTTTTAAATAGAAAGGTAAATTCATCCCCTGTTAACTCCATCTTGGCTAGAAATGAAAGTCCGGTGATAGGTCCAGTCTGTGTCTCATTATGAGACACATTATTCTTCATTATGAGACATCAGCAACATGGCAAACTGTGAAAATGACCCTTTCCCCTTTTCTGATGGGAATAGTGGGGAGTAGGAGGGGAACAGTCTTGGATTTTAAACATACCATTAGAAAACAGGTTTATTGAGATACAATTCAAATACTGTATTACCCATTTAAAGTGTACAATTCAGTAGCTTTTAGTAAATTCACAGAGTTGTGTAATCATAGCCACATTTTAGAACACCTTCATTACTTTCAAAAGAAACCCCATTACCCCAATCCTTCTAAGACTATCTTTCTGGTTCCCCCTACCTCAGCCCTAGGCTACCTTTATTACTTTAGAACACCTTTATTACTTTAAAAAGAAACCCCATTACCCCAGTCCTTCTATGACTACTTTTCTGGTTCCCCCCACCTCAGCCATAGGCTACCACTAATATACTTTCTGTCTCTATAGGTTTAGTTATTCTGGATATTTTATGTAAATGGAATCAAACAGTATGTGTTTTGTGACTGGCTTAGCATGTTTTCAAGGTTTATTCATGTTGTATGCATTGGTACTAAATTATACCACATTTTGTTAATCAGTTGATGGGCATGTGGGTTGTTGTTACTTTTGGGCTTTTAGGAATATTGCTGCTCTGAACATTTGTGTATAACTTTTTGTACTGTGTTTTTCTCTTGGGTATGTATCTGGGAATATATCTGGGAATGGAATTGCTTGGTCCTATGAACTCTATGTCTAACCTGTTAGAGGACCTGCTAGACTGTTTTCCAAAGCAACTGTAATATTTTACATTTTCATCAGCAGTATATGAAGGGTTCAGTTTCTTCACTTCCTTTCCAATACTTGTAATTATCCATCTTTTTTTTTATTGTAGCCATCCTAGTGTTATATAATTTTGCTGGTTTTAATTTGCATTTCTCTGATGACTAATTGTAGTGAGGATCTTTTCATTTGCTTGCTTGCCATTTGAATTTCTTCTTTGGAGAAATGGTTATTCAGATCCTTTGCACATTTTAAAATTGTTATTATTTTAATTTTTGAATTGTAACTTTTTTTTTTAATGTATGCTAGATACAACAAGTCCTTTGCCAGATATATGACTTGCAAAATTTTTCTCCCATTCTTTGGGTTGACTTTTCCCTTTCTCGATAGTGTACTTTGAAGTACAATAGTTACTCATTTTGATTAAGTCCAATTCGTCTATTATTTTGTTGCTTGTGCTTTTGGTGTCATATCTAAGAAACCACTGCCTAAGCTAAGGTTATGAAGATTTAGTTCTATGTTTTCTTTTAAGCTTTATAGTTTTACCTCTCATATTTTAGTTCTTTCATCCATTTTGAATTGATTATTTTCAAGTGTATTTATTTATCTTGAGAGAGGGAGGGAGAGGGAGAGAGAGAGAGAGAGAGGGACAGAGAGAGAGAGAGACAGAGAGAGAGAGAGAGAATATCCCAGCAGGCTGAGCCAAGTCTGGCAAGTGTTGATCTTGATCTCACAGCTGTGAGATCATGACCTGAGCTGAAATTGAGAGTCAGACAATTAACCGACTGAGCCACCGAAGTATCCCCTGGATTGATTTTTGTACATTATGAAAAGGAGAGGTCCCAGTTCATTCGTCTGCATGTGTTATCCCAGCACCGTTTGTTGAAAGGACTGTTCTTTTCCTATTCATTTGTTTTGGTACACTTGTTGAAAACCCTTGACCTTGAATTGGAGGTTTTCTGAACTCTGTTTTTCTCTTTTTTAAATTTCTGAACTCTTCATTCTATGCTGTTGATCACTTTTTTTTATCCTATACTAGTACCACACTTGTATTGATTACTGTAATGTTGTAGTAATTTTTAAATTTTTAAAAAGTTTTTATTTATTTTGAGAGAAAGAGAGTGCACAGGCATGAGCTGGGGAGGGCAGAGAGGGAGACAGAATCCTAAGCAGAGTCCATGCTGTCAGGCTCTCTCCAAAACACATATTTGTGAGAGACCATCTAGAGATTCTCCTGAATCCTCTTACTCCTGCAAATGCATTAAAGAATAATCTGATAATGATGATTTTAGAATCTTAGCGACCCTATAAATTAAACACTGTACAGCATAAAAGAGAAAAGAGTAAAAAATCCAGGGAACCAAGCCAAGATACCTAGATGTGATATAGATCTACCTAGATTATTTTGGCATTTCTTGTAAAAATTTCACTGTAAAAAGTTTACTGCAGAGTATGTACAAATTACATACCTAGGTGGCATACCTATCATTATTAGGAAAGTAGAGGGAAATCTGTTTCTTAAGGAAGGTCAAAGACTTTGGCCCTGAACCACTAAAAAATAGTTTGCCTTGAACTTTAAGGGTTGATTAATCAGAAATTTCTGTGAAATTAAAATCTTTATTCTTAAAATATTTCATCCAGGAGGAAAAATGTGCTTTGCTAACCTGCTATTCCATTTTGACACTGATAAATGAAAAAGTTCCTAATCTCCCATCACCCAGACCCCACCAAAAGTAGCAAATGCCCAAGGAGCTTTTCGTTTCATTTGTAGTCCTGAAACTCAGTTGACCTTGTGATAAGAGCAAGTTGTTTAATATCTTTAAGAACCTCCTTCATATAATACATGTTAAGTCTCAAATCCAAGCCAGAGTGTTGCTTCACTAGACAATGGTGACTTTAAGGCACTTTGGAAATCTGGTGGTACTACATAAGTGCTAAATTATCAAGTCTTGTCAGGTGTAATTTAACAATTATTATACTCTCAAAACACAGTTTTCCTTTAACTTTTCCAACTGCTTGTATATAAATATCGGCAAAAGAGGAACTACCCAGAACACAGATTTCATCCAGGCAACCTGTTCAGAGTAAATTACAGGGAAGGAAGATTTTTGCTAAAATACACTTCCTCTGCTTGTGAAGAAACCTTTGTTGGGAAATAATCTTTAACTCTGAGAAAATTATGCCATCTCAATGCAATATATTAATGCTTAAACATCTTTCATTTCAAAAGAGGTTCTTGAAAGAAGGCAGCAAAAAATCCCCTCTCCCCTAAAAAGTAGAAGAACTATGTTCTATGACTATCTTATATGACTAATCAGAAGAGCTTGGTCTTTGCTTTCCCCAGCAAAATGGGAAAACTATCCTTCTGTAAGTTCAAACTGGTATCAACCAGTCCTGAATAAAAATAGGAGATAAAATTCCTTTTTAAATCATTTGCAGAATTCATTTGAACATTCTGGTAATTACTTCCATGGGTGCTCATTGAATGTGAGGGTTGGGGGGAATCTTGAGGTTATCTAGACCAAACTTTGGTAAAAGAATGGACCTAAGATTAGTGTTAAACAGGTAATAGAGGTCACAGAGCTCATCAGTCACAGAAATGGTACTAAAACCTGTTTCTTTTTCGTTAAAAATAAATTCAAAATATTGCTTGTCACATAACATTTCTCCTACAAATTCCTCAATAATTTTTCATTTGCTACTTTTGGTGGGGTCTGGGTGATGGGAGATTATGATAAAAATATGAGACCGGAAGAACTATAAGAACAAACGTATGTGAACTCCACATCTGTATTTGCTTGAGCTCCATGGCAAAATACCATGGCAAGACTGGGTGGTCTAGATGATAGAAATTTATTTCCTCACTGTATAGTGGCTAGAAGTCCATGATCAAGGTGTCTGCAAGTTTGATTCCTCCTGAGGCCTCTCTCCTTGGTTTGCAGATGGCTCCCATCTTGCTGTGTCCTTACATGGTCTTTCCTCTGTGGGGCGTGCATCCCTGGTGTTTGTGTCCAAATTTCCTCCTCTTATAAGGCCACCAGTCAAATCTAACGGTCTCATTTTAACCTCATCACCTCTTGAAAAGTCTGGTCTCCAAATACAGTCACATTCTGAGGTATGGGGAGGTTAAGGCTTCAACATATAAATTTTGAGGGGGGATGGGGAATGACACAGTTCATTTCATAACAATACCATAATGGTTTTTTTTCACAGTACACACACAGAAAACAAATAACTGTGCTATCAGGTAGTAATCTATATTAACTAATAAGATTTTCATTTTTAAAAACTAAAACTACATATGGTCTTCTGTTCAGATACACATATAGCATATTTATTAAATACAGAAATACTAATAGACTTGTAGATGATGGAGTTAGAAATTGGCAAAAAAACACAGTCTGTGTTTTCATGGAGTGTAACAAGATAAAATGTATCAATCAGGTGGTGATAAATGGCTTTTTCAGTTGACTTTGCTGGGTAACCACCCCCAAAACTTAATGGCATAAAACAACCATCATTTTATTTGCTTATGATTCTATGGGTCAGCAATTTGGACTGGGGCCAAGCTCTGCATGGTATTCTTTTGCTGGTCTCTCCAAAGGCCCCTCAGGCAGCTGCAGTCACCTGTCAGCTCACCAGGAGCTGCATACTGGAAGATAGGGGCTGGCAAACCTTTTCAGCACCCTGTTGTTTTCTTTGATCACTGTTTTCTCTGTCATATCATGGTTCTTTCTATTCCTTGCATTCTTCATTAAGGAATATTAAAAAGGTTTTGGATATTATGGAAGATTCCATTTTGGGGCTTTAGATGGAGATACAATGCTGACTTTTTAGAGTTTATTTATTTATTTATTAAATACTTTATTTTTAATTAATCTCTACACCCAGCCTGGGGCTCAGACTTTTACAACCCTGAGATCAAGAGTTGTGTGAACACCCCTGAAATATCTTTATTTTACAAAAAAGTCTAATTACTCTTAACTGCAGTGTTACCACATGTCCTATTTTACGTGTAGGAGTTATGATTTTCCATCCATTTACTTGGCTGGGATGACAATAGCAAAATGATAAATAAGTCATAAGTTTGCTTTGGTTTTAGGTGCTCAACTGCCTCCACTCCTGTATGGCAGTGCTAGGCCTGCTTTTCTTAGCTCAAGAGGAAATAAGAATAGGGCTTGGGCCAAAGGAAGTCATGCATACCCAGCTTGCAGTTTGTGAGCTTTCTCATTGGTGGTTAGGAGAGTAAGTGAAGTTTATTTCCTTCCCCAAAATGTTGATTATGAAGAGGAAATGAGATCTGTCTACAGGTAAACTAACCAGATTGTATCTGCTGTTTATGTGTCAGAAGATGGAATTTGAAAATGAGTTCCAATTCTTAGGAAGGATGAAAGAAACAGTAGGATTGAGGTTGAAGTGTCTGAGGTTAAGGCTCTTGTATGTTAATTCTTAATTTCTTTATTTGGGAAAAGAACAAACTCTTGGCATGAATTATCAGTTATTTCTAAAATTCGTAGTCTTCTCTCATTAGAGGACAAGTTGGCATAGGCTCCATTATGAGGTCATTTTTAGTTTCAGTTGGTTGGGCATATGGGGTATGGTTGTCTAAGGTATGCTATAGGCCATGCATAGGCTTTTTGTTTAAGAGTTGAGGGTATTTCCACAATGATTTTGATGGGTTTAGAAAAGAATCAGAATGTGCTAAGCTCAGTGAGGACTCAGTTAGCCTTTGATAATGTTATTGTATAAATTAATGGAAATGGAGAGGTGAAGACAGAATAGAAAAAATGCTGACATTGGAGGCTGGACTGATTTGTGGGAGGTTTGGAACCACCATACTATAATTGAATAAGAGGGGACACCTTGACAGTGTGTTAAAATAATAAGTTATTCGAGTACTGACTCAGATCTTATATATACATTTCCTCATTTTTATCTTTATTTTATGTATGCATAGATAGGTTAAGTAATTTGCCTATAGGCACATAACTAAGCAGTGGAGAAACCAGATTTTAAGGCTTTTCAAGTCTTGACTTTTAAGTTTAGCACTTAACCATTTGCCAAACTGTTGCCCAGGGTATTGACAGGTTGAGTTGATGGGCAAGATGTTTCTAGGCAGAGAGAAGGTAGGAGAGTTGGGGGCCCTGGATGACAATGGGAAGAGGGAGGGAGGGGGAATTAGGGTCGGGTTGAGCAGCAAAGGAGGGCAGAAGTTTCTAGCCATGAAGTTTTCCTTTTCCCCCCTCATTTTCTGTGCCTAGTTTGGTGCTTCTCAAACTTTAATGTTCACTTGAGTCAGCTGGGTTGCTTGTTAAAATCCAAGCTTCTCACTGATTCACAGGGTCTGAGATGGTGCTTGAGATTATACATTTCTAATATGCCCCCAGGTGGTGCTAAACCAATTTCACACTTTGAACACTAAGGACCTAGGCAGGAAAAAAACAAAACAAAACAAAAAACCGGAAGTGTTGGTAGTTAGCAGCTGATTTAGACATTTCATTGGAACACAGCTGTAAGAGTGGCTTATCTGGGCGAGGATTATGTCTTATCTGTGTGTTGTATCTGTCTTGTTTATCTGTAGGTTCAAAATCAGCAATTTTGTGAATGGGCCATAACTTTCAGTTGGGATTGTAGGCTGAGATTCACAGGATGTTTGTGTCTGGGAAGGCTGTTAGCAATTATGTAGCTGGATCTCTTAGGTTGTATAGATGGAACAGCGGTGGATTTTTGGCCTGGTCAGGACTAGGTCACAGAGGTCTGTCTCCTGTGCTCTGACCCTCAAGTGCTTTCTTTCTGGGTGGAAGGCAGTGCAGTGAAGTGATTTAGTGACATGGCAAAAGTCAAAATATGATTCTCATATTCCATTTTAGTTTGTAGTGCATTTCCTAGCATAAAAGTTAAGGGTCTCAGAGAGTGAATGAATAAAGGCATGAGCTGAGGTTTCCAGGTGAAGCCGTCACAGAGTGGGTCAGAGGCTGAGGATGGTATCTGAACTGTGGCAGTATATTTCTAGTGAAAATAGATGACGCCACCATGCTGTTGTGGAGCAGGTTGCAGACCCAAACAGAGGCAGGCCTTTCAGACAACAGCTGTGTTTTGAGTCAAGAGAGGAAAAATGGGCAGGTGTGAATGTAATCAAGTGGATAACTCGGGAAAGACTTTTAGGCATGCTATTTAGTTCGTGGTTATATGCTCTCTTGTGTCTGGGAAAACAGGCGGTAGAAAGTATCATTGTTGGAATAGGAAATTCAAAAGCCCAATTGTGAAAAAAGGAAGTTCTAAAAGGGGGACTGGTGGATGGAAGAGAGGAAGAACTTGAAGATTTAAAGTACTACTGAGAAGCAAGAAAAAAATGTCTGGGCAGAGATGTGTATGTCACAGTTGTACCTAAGTGTATATCTTGTGGGGGGGATAGTGGATAAAGTCAGTGGTTTTTATGTTGAAGTCTTGGAATTAGATTGTGTTCTGAAAAGAACTTCAGAGAGCCTCTAATTCAGCCTCAAGGTCCCAGAGAAGTGGAGGGAACAAATGGCTTAAGATATTTATCAGCTGTCTAGTAAACTGCCAAATGGACTTTGCATTTTTCCCTGAAATGGCTTGTTGATACTCTTTCTCTCATCTTACTCATTTTTTAAAAATACACTTTACTACATACATACTTTTACTAATACAGGGCCTGTTATGTGCAGGCACTGTAATAAACATTTTTCTTTTTATCATTTTCCTTTGGATTTTGACTTTGTGCTTTCTGAAAATTCAGATATTCAAGCTGATTTAGTAATCTTTTGTTTCTCTTTTTTTGATACAGGAATACCTACCTCGTTTGTCTTTCTGAGGCTTGAATTTGGAAAGCAAAGTTTTTGCTGAAACTGATTTTGCCAGAATTGGTATTATTATATTTTGTGGTTTCTTGTGTCAGTTGCATCAGATTGGCCTTTAGAGAACATTTTTAATACTTGATTTTTCTGTGTGTCACATTAATAAAAAACACATTTTATAATTTGTCCTTTAAAAGAACTGTACTGTAGCAGAATTGCCTTTAGCGCTATTTTCAGGAGCTTTATTACCATGAATTCAGATCTCAGTCATTTAAAAAGTACAGAAGTAACATTCCCATTTTACAAATATATGCCTGTAAAATTTAATGTTCACCGTAGGACATTTCAGTAGGCTCTGAGGTTAAAAAAAGAATAAAACTTAGAAATTGGCAATATTTCATGGGAGACATTGATACAAAGGTAATCCCCGAAAATAGCCTGGAGAATCTGAAATGCATTTCTTCATGACTTTGGAGAGGTGCATTGTTTTCCTCTAGACCAGTGTAAAAAGACTATTTTATGAGAGCAGGTGGCCCAGACTTTGTGAACTAAGGGGCTGATGGGCAGGAGAAAGAAGGGCCCCAAGAGGCAGTCTGTATGCGAAATGTATTTGAGTAGCCTATTAAGGTTAGGGGTGTTGTGTTGCGTTTTGTCTTGTTTTGTTTTGTTTTGTTTTGTTTTGTTTTGTTTTGTTTTGTGGTAACTCATATAGAATATAAGAGTTGTCCTAAAGCTGTGTCATGCTTTCCTTCCGCTCCATAGCAAATGCCTGGCAGGCGGAACCCCTCTCTCATCTTCTTGTTTTTGCCTGACCAGTAAAAGTCAGAAAGACAGTAGGCTCACTTTCAGCTGATGACAACTTCTCTAGCTACTTTTATTTCCTAACTCCCGCTGCACCAGCTAACCAGAGGTCTTTCTGAGTATCTTCTTGTGTCCTCAAAGCTCCTTGACTACAGTTTACAACAGGGAAACAGTAATAGTGGGAAATCTGAAGCTATGGGCAAGAGGTTCTCAACCCTCATGTATCTTGGCATCACTGGGGAGTTTTTAAGCCTCACCTAAACCAGTGAGTCCTAGGCTTGCCTGCACATCACAGTCACTTAGGGAGCTGGGGAAAAAAAAAAGATGACTGTTCTGAAACCCTAGAGACTCCGAACTGACACCCAGATGACACCTGGGTGGGATTTTTAAAAAGCTCCCTAGGTTGTTCTAAGGTGCATTCACACTTGTCTGGAATTTGTAAGTTTCTGCCCTGTGGCTCTTTTGGGGGTTGAATTTGGAAGTCCTCTGAGTATGTTAACTGATGTAAGGATAGATTTAAAAAAAATGCTCGTCACCGTTTTGGCTTCAAGTCTACAAGATAACATGAAAAGAGACATTGTCTCATCATGTCCTGTGCCAAAATCAGCATCTCAACACTGTTGAATGTGAAAGGAAAACTCTGGTGGGTGGCATTTGTGGCTGATGATTTGGGGAGGGGCCAGGCCACCTGTGGCATTCACCTATGGCATTCAGCATTCTGTAGGGCTTAACTGGGTAGTTTATATCATGGATTTCATCTCTAAGTCTTTGCTTGTCCTTACGAGGTATTTCTTTGTGGCCCCCTCATTTCTGTTGGTGGAAGTCTGGATCAAAGCTAAGTGTCTTGATGAGTCCACTGAATGTTCCATGACCTGTGTAGGGGAATCCTTGACCTGTTGTTTTTAGTTTCACAGCCTTCTCAGGTTTGGGTGATGCTGGAAGGAAGTTGGACTCTGGCTGGGGATAACACATTCAGCCATGCCATCTCTAATACTGTGACTGTGAGGATAAACCAGATTGATTTATATGCAAGGAGTTGCAAATTTAAGACTTTTGAAACTGGCTTTCTGATGTTTGATGATTCAGAATTATAAAGGGTCTTTGGGGCTTGTACTTTTTTGTGTGGTGATTCAAGAACTTCAGAGGAGTTGTGAAAACTGCTTTTGAATTAGTGTGGTATTTACTACCCCTAGGTTATGTGGTCTGCTTCAGTAGGTAGGTATGGGTGCCATGCCACAGAGAACCAGTAATTTGCTAATTTATGATCCTTTCCTCTTTAGTATTTTAGTTTTGATTTTGTTGTTGACTATCATCAGTTTTAGCTAAATATCAGCTAATAAGAGCTAGTCATCTTGGAGTTAATTGTGGGCTTTTAATGGTTGTTAGTAAAAAGCCTTCTTTTCAGTTTTCCACTTTGCATTGGCCTGGCTAGTACTGTCACACTGCCATTATGAAGGCTTCCAGTTTTACTTAGAACATAAATAACTTTATTTTGGAGTGAAAGGGCCTCAGTGGACAAGATTATTGAACACATTCCTTGAACTACATAAGAAAGTTCAAATTTTGTGATTTGTTTCACCTGATCGTCTTACAAATGCGATAGAAGAGGACTTCAGTCCTACTCCTTTGGAACTTTCTCATGATTTGTTTGAATAGTTTGCAGGTGATCTATAAGAACATAGAACATTTAGCATTTTCTCATGTAGCTACCATTTTCCAAATGGTATTTGGAAATTATTTCCAAATCCAAAGAAAAGGATTGATTTCTTGTAAGCTCAGTAGAGTATATTTTAAAGGCCTTAAGCTAGTTTACAAAAAATATTTCAACAAATACTATTATCTCAAAACACCCAGAAGTATAAAGAACCTTGTATAGTCAGTGAGGTGGTTGTTGTTTGATTGTAATTGCAGAACTCCTTAGAGTTTTATCTGAAGTGAAAATTATTTTTGTCAGATGTAGCTTACTGAATAAATGGCTTGTGTTTTAAACTTTCTGTGTGTCTTTGCAAGTACAGATTAATATAAAATGAAAGAGAAATAAGCACTTAATGGTTTAGTTGGCAGTTAGCTCTTGTGTTAAAAATTGTAAAACAGAAAGTGCTCAGCACATTTAGGACTCCATGTAGGGAACCTGTGGAACAAAAGACCTAGAACATCATAAAGTCCAGCTTGCTCTCATGAAGTAATGAGGAAATACCCAGAGTTGGTAACCTTAAGACTACAGCCCAAATAATCTCCTGATTTCCCAGTCAAGAGCATTGTTGGGATTTTGATTCAGACCTACAGACTGTCATAGCATATTTCTCTGCAGCGTGTTAGCAAGGTCATGACCAGTGCTTTTCCTCCCCTCGGGCACTTGTTAGACACTGATTGCTAGGCCCCACCTCACAGTTTTAGGTCCAGTAGGTATAGATAGAATGGGGCTGAGAATCTGCATTTCTAGCAAGTTAGTGGGCAGTGTGGAAGCTGCCGGTGTGGGGACTACATTTCAAGGTAATGTTTGTATATTTTAATTGCCTGGGGAGCTTTCCTCCCAACATTTTATTATGAAAAATTTTAAACCTACAGAAAAGTTAGAAGTTAACTATAGAATCAAAAATTATTTATATCCATCTCTTAGATTTTATAATTAATATTTTATTATATTTACTTCCTCACATAGTTAATAGTCCGTTCTTATTTTTTAAAGACTTTACTTTCTTAGAATAGTTTGGGGTTTGCCACAAAATTAAAAGAAGGTGCAGAGATTTCCCATATACTTCCTGTTCCCCACACATGCATAGCCTCTCCTATTTTTAATATCCCCCACCAAAGTGGTATATTTGTTAGAATTGATCAAACTACACTGACACATCATTATCACCCAGAGTCATAGTTCATATCAGTTCATCTATGGGTTTGGACACATATCTGTCATTATAGTATCATAGAGTATTTTCACTGCCTTAAAAATCCTCTTTTAAAAATGAAATGATGTATGGAAGCTAAGGGGAAAGGAAAGGATTTTGAACCTGAACCTGATGCGCCTTGTTCCTGTTTTTTGAGATTCTTTTTAAATGAAATAAGTTTTGGTTGCTGTTGGTGGATTTTACCATTCTTCCCTTCCTCCAGAAATGATTAGGAAAATTATTAAGAGTCCCATAATCTTCTGTGGACTTACCAATATAGTGAATCCTCTCCTTAATTTTGAATTATTCGTCAGAATTGTAAGGGAAGCTGGTTCTGCAAGTTTCTGTGTAACAGATGTAGTAAAACCAGCATTGAAAGGGTAGGTGTAGATTTTAGTATAATTTATTATTAATTTAAAAAACAGTGGGAGATGAAATGGGCTCAGAAAGTCAACAGGGGTAGCTGGTGTATAATCTACTGTGGCCCTGGGGCTGAAGTGACCCACACTCCTTCCTTCATAAACTCTCCAGAACTTACTTACTTTGTGTTGACTTTGTTCCTTTGAGAACTGATAACTCCTCAGGAGTATAATCAAGATGGGCTTGTGTGGAGTGGGGCTGAAAGGAAAATGGCTGGTGCCCATTCGGAATGAGTGGTTTTACCATCTTGAGATGAGTAATGTTTAAAAGTTTAGCTACTCAGAAAATGAGATGTTACAAAATCCAGGGGAATTTTTTTCTCCCCTTCCTACCCTGTGGGAATATATTTCCCCTCTTCCCTAGCTATTTTGACAAAATGGAAGGCAGTCTCTCCTTCTCAGGTGGCTTCACTTAGCTGTTACTCCTTCCCCTCCCAACCACATTGAAGTGCTGGTGGGCTTGGAAAGACAAAAGTGTAGTCTCTTGGAGCCTTTATCCTTTGTGTATTTAGGATCTTGCAGCTGTCAGTCCTCCTGGCCTGGGACCCTGTGTCAACTGACCTCTCAGCCAGTATGACAGCATCCCAGATAGGTTTTTCAGGTGACTTCCAGGACTGTGGATTGGAACTGATGGGATACTTGTGTTGTGAAATATTGCGCCCAGTAAGCCTCAGTGATCTAAAGTCAGCCTGTCACTCGCACACTTTCTAAATGCCCCTTACCCTGGCCTGGAGTCTCTGTGTCTGCCCAACACAAAAGCAACTGAGCCCAGAGCTGGAGGTCGTCCCTGATCTTCTGTGATTGAGGAAGGAAGTGACCATTGCTGGTGATGGTCAGAGATGGTCAGGAGAGGCCTGACTCTTCAGGGGAAGGATGAAGGGATTTTGGAAACCACTTAGTATAAGGCCTGTACAAGACCTTTGTGGTCATCTGGTCCATTAACCTCATGGGGCCCAGAGAGGTTAAACTTCTTTCATGAGGTCACCCAGCAAGTTGGTGTCAGGGTAGGTCCTAGAATTAGAACTTGGATCTCTTTGAAAGCTGGCATTGGTGAAATGAACACTGGGCATTAGGCAGTGCTATTGATGTAGGAGCAGCAATAGATAGATACTCTGATGTTGAGGAAGAGGAGAGGAGTCAGGAAGGTGTAGGTGGTTGGCTTCTCAGCCTCCTGTGGCTCTCAGTTTGTCAGGCCAAAGGGCAAAATATACAGAGTGTTTGGGGCAGTGGGAAGAATAGGAATTTGGAGCCAGACAGACTGAGATTTAAATATCTTTTCCACCACTATTAGCTTGGAAACCTCAGATAAATTATGTTCTCTTTTAATTTTTCTGACCTGAAAAATAGAGATAGTATACTTCCCCTCCCCCCAATCAAGCTTCACCTTGAAGGTGACATTCTCTGTGTGCAGGTGGCCTTGTACAGTGCCAGTCCAGGATGGGTGATCAGCACATAGTTGTCTTCTAAGGGCTCACCAGCTCCTGGGCAACCACTTTCCTAGACAGATGACAGGCTCTGCTATAGAAAGAGCAAAGATTTGGAATGGTATTTCTAAGCCAGTTCCATTTCTATCACAATCTAGTTGTGTGACCTTGAAAAAGTCACTTAACCTCCAGGAGCTTTTGTTCCCTGAATTGCAACCTGGGGATAGTAGTACTAAGCTCAGAGGGATGGAGAACTGAGGGTGGATCTCGCAGTGTGTAGCATGTGGGGGCATTTCATAAATTTAACAGCTTGCTCCTGCGAGTGTCTGGTAAGAATTTGTCTTTTTTCTTCTGTTATTAGTGAGACTGTTGATAGAACAGAGCTCCTATGAGTGAGTTGATTCATTTCTTTAGTTATAGAGAAGATTGAAATTTTGAAATCTGTGCAGAATCAAATAGATGGAAAATATAAAGAAAACAATCCCTCGATAACATATTATATCCATCCTCTAGCCCCTTATTTTTTCTTTTACGTTGTAGCAGCTGATTGTTACATGTACAGAGTTTACTACAGTATTAAAAAAAAACCCCAGTGGGGTACCTGGGTGGCTTAGTTGGTTGAGTGTCTGACGTGATATCAGCTCAGATCATGATACCAGGGTCACGGGCTCGAACCCTGCATCAGACTCTGCTCTGAACATGGAGCCTGCTTAGGATTCTTTCATGAGGTAGTTTACTTAAAAGATTGTAATTGCCCTTATTACATAGCATGCCAGAATTTTTATATGTATGTATTTTTTCCCATTTCCATTGTTTGTGTCTATAATCATACACCCATTTGCCAAATGAACAGCGTTTGGTTGTTACCTATTCACTCACGCACACATTGGCAAGCTCAAGGCTCTGTGTGTTGCTCTGAGAACTGGCCTTCCTTCCCTATGCTCCTGTGGCCTCACATGCAGAGGGTTGGCTGCTTTGACTGTAGTCAACCCTTCTTCCCTGTGTGCTTTCTGGTCCTGTTTTGTAGGGAGAGAGGTTCCGCGTCTGTGTGCTGGTCATGTTATCCAGGGAACAAATAGCATGACTGGCACTCTTCTGGCTAGAACTGAAATCTGGGGTGGTTGTGGAGTGAAAGAAGCCTCCTGAGAAAATTTCCTCAGCATCGGTGGACCTGGAGGAAAGGGGAAGGGAGTCAGAAGGGGAAAGGCCCAGTTTTGACTTGTATCTGTGGGCAGGGTGCTGTTCAGAGACAAAGAGAACGCATCAGACTAAGATTATACCTCCTCCCTTCTCACTCGCCAGAACTTAAAATTGCTCTGTGCAGCACTAAAGCCTTTTGTTTTTCCCTTTGTATACAGTAAAGGTTTAACATGCAGGTGTACAGTGTAGTGACTGAGTTTGAGTTGCTATGTAAGTGAGATCTCTGTTAAGATGGCAAGGAGGTGTTAGGCTGGAAAGCAGGAAAGTTCTAGGGTGGAAAGGGAAGAGTGAAGGGGATGGGGGGGCAGTCTTGCAGTGACAAATGGGGTTCTCCACAGCAGGCTTCCAGACTAACATTTTTGCTAGGGTTAGCCCTGTTTCTCTTCATCTCTGTACTAGACAGGTGGAAGTTGTCAGAGGGCAAAGGTCTTCATTTCTTGGACAGTGTCTGAGCGGAAGGCTGTTTGAACAGCTTGGCCAGGACACCAGCTAGGCACCATCTGTTTTATTTTTGTAGTGGGGTTTCCTGCAGAGATCAAATGAAAAATCAGTAAGTTTTGGAGTAAATGCTTCCCATGATACCCTTAAGTCACTCTTCTCTGTCATTTGTTAGGGGTGGGGTAGGACCAAGGCAAAAAGGCAGGCAAGGGCCAACTGGCCCATAGGAGGCCCTTTGCAGCTAGCCAAGGAATTCAGGCTTCATCCTAAACTTGCAGGATGAAGGAGGTGAAGCAGTAGAAGGAGAGAGTCAGGTTTGAACGTGGAAAGAGCAGGAGTAGAGGAGGTGGCATGGGGCAAAGTGTGGCTGAAGCAAGAAGAACTGTTTGGATGCTGTTGGAATGGGAGCTGGAAATGGAGGTAGGAAGAAGGGTATAAATTTGAGAGTGGGATGAATATGATGGTTACAGGTTAAATTGTGATTGTGACACTGAAGTCTCAGAACTTGGAATGGTTGCTCACAGATGTTCTTATGGATGAGTGGTGCTTTTTCTGTAGGGGAGAAACTGACTTCTCCGACCTTCTATTTTCTAATGCTTTCCCCCGTTAACACTTTGTAGAAGTCCACTATTTATAGGTGTTTCATTCCACCAAAAGCAAGTGAGTATTAGATGTTTCAAAGTTTAAAAATTCTAGAGGTGCTGCTGCAGCTGAGGTCCAAATTCCTTCCCATTTGTTTTCACACAGTCCCTGGCAATAGCCTTCTTCTTAAACCCAACTGGCCTATCTATATCTGATCTGTTCCCTACAGCTCAGCTGTAAGGATCTGTTCAGAACAAAAGCCTTATTATGTTACCCTCCTTCAGGGATTGCCCATTATGCATAGGATAAAGGCCAAACTCTTTAATATGACTATGTCCAGGCTAGTCCAGCCTCTTACTTGGTCCAGGCCCCATCCAGGCACCATGGTCCCGTTTCGTGCTGCCAACCGCACTGGCCTCTGTCAGCCCCTGCCTCTTACCCGGGTTCTGCTTGCCAGGCACCTGAGACTTCTGCAGGTCCCTCCCTGATGTCATCCTCATCTGGGTCCTGGTCACAAATATAGGCACTTTTAGCACTGTCTTTTGCTGACATAGCCTGTGGCACAGTTGTGTTTTTACATTTGTTTGTGTACTCTTTGATTAGTGCCAGAGAGGGATCGCCACTGTGTATCTGTACCCCATTGCGTATCAGAGTTGCCTGGCACATAACTGGTCCTTACTTGTTTTGAGTTCATCTCTAGTGCATTGTAATCACTCGTTCTGTTGCAGATTCTCCATCATTTAGGAAAGTTGTATCAGTGTGTTTTTTCTGATTGACCAACACAAGATAAACTCCATTGTAGTGTGTCCCCTAGTAGTACCTGTTCTGACTTTGCAACACTCATTTTTTTACTGTAGTGAATTGTTGCTCTCTCCTGCTAGGATGAAAGCTTTATAATTGCTGTTTGTGACACTTAGGGTACTTGGTACCTTGGTACCTTTAGTTAATAAAAGTTTATTGACTTAAAGTACGTTTCAGAAAGATATCTATTAAAATAAAAGTAATGAAAGCTTTGGCATCAAAAGATTAATCAGTCCTTCCATCTTTCTCCCTCTTTTCCTCTTTCCTCCCCCGCTCATTTCCTTTCTTTCTCTCTTTTGACAAATCATTTTTACTATCTCAGTATTACTGTGTGCTGTACTATCATGAGCTGTCCACACACAGGAAAAAGGGGCTTTTGGGTAATTTGGAGTTTTGATTATGAGAAGTTAGTCATTATGACAAATCTGTGAAACATGGATGATAAAGCTGCTAATAAAATTTAATCTTGCGCAATTATTTGTCACCTGGAAAAGCTGCCGTTCTGATATTTGTGCTTTTTCTCTTGCTTGGGGTGTGTGGGTTTCTTTTGGCCAGACATTTTGAATGATGTATGTTTTCTGAGAGATGCAAAAGTGGGGCCAGGGGTGTTGGTTTACTCTAGCGGTAATGAGCTGCCACCCTTACTTGGGGAATGAGGGCTGTATCCTCGTTTTAATTTTTGGATTAAATTAAGTTGGTTACATGGTTCAAAAGAATTCATAAATTTATAAATTGGTCCAAATTACTTAGGTTAATTAGGAATTATCTGATGTGAGGTGTTTTGTTTCTTGTTTTTTCCCTATTGCTAATTGTTGTCTCTGATGGATCTGAGATTGGGAAATATTTAGTAGTAATATCTGGAAGCGAGGCAGGCCTGGAGTAGTCTGGAGGTGGGTCTGCCTAGTGTTTTATTAAACATGCTGATGAGTGCACACATTAAAGATAATGGGTGTTCCTTTTCTTTTCTCTGCCACTCCTTTTGAATTGCTCAAAGCCAGGAGCCTATGTCTGGAACAGGTGACTCAGATGAAAGAAAGTTTGAAAAGGAAAAAAGCTGTCATTTCTGGTTACTCACTATCATTCAAGCCCAAATTATGCTTTTCTTTCTACTCTCTCCTCCCTTCTTGCTCCTTCATTTAGATTCCTGTCTCCTGACTTTTTAAATAAAGAGTTTGACAGGAGTAAATGGAAGTGGAAAGGAAGGTTGTGAGTTAATATTTGTTGGTCCCTTTCTCTGTGGCAGGCTGTGGAAACATGATGAAATTCAGAGAGGTTACCTAACTTGTCGACATACTGAAGCTCACAGGTGGTAGCAAGGGCTGGGCCTGGACCAGGGTTTGACTCAGAGCTCACTTCTGGACCATGGTGCCTCCACTGCCTTGTCACCACCACAGAACATGTGCTTCAGAGTCAACAGTAACAACTGCCTGCCCTACCCTGCCCTGGCCAAACAAAACAAACAAACAGAATTAAAAATGGAGACATCTCCTTTTTACTTATCTGAAGTCACTGAAATACATTCCTAAACATTGGGATACTTCAAACACCAAGAAGTATCTACATAAACCTTGGATCATTCTTAATCCATTGAACAAAAGAAATTAGAAAAACAGCTTCTGACCAGAAACTGTCTTGGACTTTTCATGAACACAGGGGCCAACCTGAGGGATTACAGCATTTTAGGCTTTATACTGAGAAAATACTGAGAAATGCCTATAGTCAGTACTGGAAATAACTTTTATGTAGTTGTTTTTTTGTTTTTTTTTTAAGGCAGTAGGATGTCTTCTTTTTATATTGGGCAATTAAAGTCAGTTTCGGTTGAACAAAATTGATAGTAGTTGCCTCTGGGAGGTGATTTAGTGCTTTGAGATTTGTAAAGTGAAAGAAATAAGATAATGATCTGCAGAAGTTTTTTTTTGGTTCAGTGATTTTTTTTTTTTTTTCTCCTGTTTCTCAAATCTGTCTTATTCCCCACCATTCTCCTGTACTTTCAGAGTATTTTAGGGACTCTGGTGCTTTCTGCAGCATCTAATGACCTCCCTTAATTTCTTGGCCCCTGTGGCTCTGCGTTGCTTTCTGGGTTCTTCTCTTCTTGCACCAGTGTATTTTAAAGGAAGTACCAGTGGCTGCCTGGGTTGCCACCAAATAGGAGGTGACCTGGGGAAAGTGACTGAACTTTTCCCACTAAGAACCCATTTTTTCACCTGTAAACTATGGTGAATCACAATAGTGCCTATTTCATGAGGTTGTGTTAAGGATTGTCAAAGATGAAGCCAGACACTAAAGTAGTAAAGACATATTTTGATCTGTAAAAACTGTTGCAATAGGGGAAAGAGTCCAGCATGAACTGAACTCAACCTCAATCTATACAGAGATGCCTGGACATTTTAAAGGGAATGAAGGAATAGTGAGGGAGGTGAGTGGGCCCTCTCAGGGAGGGAGTCAGGGAAGTAGAGGGTTGGTCCCTTTGAAACCCATCTGGGTTTGCTAGCTAGCCCTTAGTGAAGTTAGACTCCTACCCTCCCATGGAGACTGGGGGACAGGGGCCCTATCTTCAGTCATTGGCTGGAACAGTCCCTTCTTTTGGCAGCTTGAGTTTCTCTGGCAGGCAGGACCTTTAAGGGGAGGCAGGCTCATCATCCTAAGGATGTGCCCTTGAACTGTTGGAAACTATGTTTGAGCTTGTTCAAGTCTTTATAGGCTGAGGTTAATGCCTAGTTGAGAAGAGAGTTCAGAGGAACCTGGCTACAATTTATTCAAGGAGAGAATCTCTGTCAGGATTAAATGAGATTGTGTTCATAAATGACACATGTAAGTGTGCTTGCTGGCCATCATATTCCTTGGTACGTCTGGTAGGACATTTGCCTTATGTTTTTAATCATGACTGTGTCCTGTTACCCAGTAGTTCCCGGAAGGCAGAACTTGTGGCTTAGAGATGGTACAGGGCCTGGCATACAGGGTAGGCGGTGAAGCCACTCTGATAGTCCCATGACAGTTGACTGCAGTCCCTGCAGGTGACTGCTCAAATAAAACAGGCAATCAACATGGTGTTTTCCTTCCTTGCACATAGTTGATGTTCAATAAATAGACACATTAAATCATTAAATCACTATTTTAAAAATACCAGTGAGGGGTATAGATTTTTGTGTGGCACCAAATCCTGCTGTACATGAGCTCAGTGGGCCAGCCCCTAGGACTCTTTCCTTGTGGTTCTGGTGGGAAGGTGTTACTTTTGCCTTCAGTTTGTACCATGGATGACCCAAAAGGAAAACATTTATGAAGACATGTTACATAGGATGTGAAAGACATTGATCTTTTACATTGTTAGGAGTCTTCCAAGTGTTTTTTCCCCTGAAATATCATTTAGTTCTAAAGATTTTGTTTTTGTTTGTTGTATTTTGCTATTTACTTTTGTAATAATTTAGTACAACTTAAGAAATAGAAAGCAGAGGATGCTTTCTGTAATAGGTGGTGTACTGTGCTTTGGGTTGTTCTTGGTGGTTGTAATTTAAGTTCCCTGGAGGTTGTTGCCAGTTGCTTTTTCAGTCTGAGCACTCTATGCCTTATTGAATTAAAGTTTTTATATAGATTTACTTTTCATAAACTCTGTTGACTAAGTAAAGGTTTCAACAAATACATAAATAAACCTGACTCTGAAAACTTTCTGTCACAACATGGCAGATAACAGAATTTTTAAGGAATCTCTAAACTCCAGAAATGAATTCAGAATTCACTCAGATAGATTATGGTTGTTAATCAGTTCCTTGTTAGGCCAGCTTTATTTGAGAAGTCACCTGTGGAAGAAGTATTGAGGGAACCAGCCTTGGGATTGTCAGAATGGCTTCTACCTCTTAACCTGTAAATGAAGAGGGCCCTGGAAATCTTCTCTCAGGAGGCTCGTTATGTCTGAGACTCTGGCCGTTCCTATGTTCTATGTGGATTATGGGCCCCAGGCAGAATATCCTAGAAAGATGGAAAATATTATTGAACCTTCAATAGAACTTCTGCCCCTGCCTTTGACTTCAGAAGTGATTTATATCACCTTGATTTATTTTCCCCTAACCATCATAATCTAAATAGGTCTACTTTATTGTCTTGTGCTTCTAATTTATTATATGAATTGGAGTTCTACACAGCATAGGTCATTTACTGTCTCTAGCAGAATCAAGATTTGAAACAGTGCTTTTTGACCTTGATGTCTGTAGTAGCTGTTCTTTTCAAGCTTGCTGTGAAGACAGAAAGGAATGTTGACATTCAAAAGGGAAAATAAATATTTGAAGATAGGTTTTAGTCTTCTCAGTTTGCCCTGTCAGCATAAGCAAGCCCCTTCCCTTACTTGCTTTAAAAGAACCTTATTTTTAGAGTAAGGGAAGGAAACACGTCAGTTCAGAAAACCTTGCTGAGTTTTGTGGAAGTGGAAAATTCTCTCTGTGGTCCTTCTCATCTTTTCTATTGCTAATAATAATAGTAATGATTATAGTCAGCATTTGGAGTGTTTATGAGTTGGACACTGTACTTCTGAGTTTTCTACCCTGAAAATACCCCCTTAGCTGTTATTCCCATAGCTACAGGTGATGAGACCTGGGCTTATAGGGGTTATTTCTCTTACCTAAGACTATGAAGGGTTTTTTTAAAAAGGGAATTAAATCCAACTTTATGATGCTTGAGGACTCTTAAGGATTCCTGAAGACTGTTTTATTATAAACTCTAGTTCTGAGTATCCATCTTCTACAGTGCAGTGTGGAGGGCAGTAGATCCTTTTCTCCCTTGAGCATTTTGCAGACTCCATGTTAATGAGGATTACTTGCCCTTTTGCTAAGTTAGATCAAAGGAGTTTTACTCTTTTTCTCTCCTTCTTCCCCTCTTTTAATTACTCAGTTTTAATTTCTAATGCGGTAAATATTGATGTAATCCTCCTAAACAAAAGCTCTTTGGGGTTTTTAATCTTTGTGAATATAAAAAGATCCTGAGACTAAAACAGAACTACTGGCCTGGTGCTTAAAAGTGTAAGTTTTGGGGTCAGCTGTCCCCGTTCTAGCATTTATTAGCTATGGGCCACTGTGAAAATTATCTTTCTGAATCTAAATGTCTTTAGATGAAAAATGGGGCCAATAATAGTAACTAACAGGGTTGTGAGGATTAAGTAAACTAATGCATACCAAGTGTCTGTCTTACAGGGTTAGGTACTCAGTAAGTGTTGTTACTGCTGTGCTGGTGGTGGTGGGGATACAAAGATGAGTGTCAGTCTGCCAGTCTTTAAGGAACTTACAGTTGTTTTTGAGGGAGGCAGACAGGTAAACAGATGAATAAATGTGTTCATAGGTGGTGTAGTGAGTCTAAGTCTCACTACACTTAGTCTAAGTCTTCACTCTAAGTGAAGAGCATGCTCTTTGTATTGCTCTTTGACTTGGAGGAGATTGTTACCAAAGGCATAGGGGTGTTGCCATCTGGGCAGTAGGAAAAGTGTAAAGGACCCTTCAGAGTCCTGCACTCCTGAGTTGGGCCCATCCTAACTCTGGAGGAAGAGTGCTGCCCAGCAGCAAATCTGAGCGCTAGCTTCCAGGCTTCTGGGATTTTGCTTGGAGGCTTCCCAAGCATGTACCAACTGGTTCTGACCTTGGTTAGTTTGGGCAGACTGAGGAGGCCACAGCCCAAGGCAGTGGAGCTGTGGACCCAAAGCTGATAGGTAATCTAGGGCCTGCCTGTTCTCTTCAGTGACCTCTTTGGACTGGTGCTGTTTTTCTGAAGCCTTTAATATAAGTTGTTTCTTTCCTAGTTTTTTGCTTCTGTGCCAGCCTCCTGCCTTCCATCTGTCTTTATGGACCGCTCCCCCCACCCCCACGCTTTTACCCCATCCCTTCCCTCTTCCCGCTCTCCCCCATTGTCTCTGTCTTTTCCCTCCCTTTAGGGTGTTTATGATAAATAAATGTGTGCCAAAGAGGGTGACTCCCCTTTTATTTGATGCTAACTTTGGCCTGAATAAAATGAGAAGTAGAACTATTCAGTACTCCTTTCTCAGCCCTACCTTCTTTTTATGGAAAAAGTCCCGCCCCTGGTGTTTTTCAACAGCCAGCACTGAGAGTGCTCAGAGGCCTTGCTCACTGGCATTCTTCTGCAGTGGTTTCATTGTAAAGTTTTTGATAGACATTCAGGGCTAGCCAAGTAAAAGGGAACACTTCTAAGTACATAGGACACACAGATACATCACTTGTATTTTATGAAATGGGTCAAAGAAGACTTAGGAATTTTCATTATCTCTGAATGGGATAACTAGCTAGTGAGAACTAGCTTCCCCCTTTACCCCCATAGTATATAAGTTATAATTTAGAAACCTGAAAGAACAAACCCACTTTCTTCCAGATTTTAAATCTAAAGTAAAATGAGAGGCTTTCATGCAGCCCAGCATCCCCTTCCCCCTTTAAAAGAGGTTTTACTTAAATAGATTCTTAAAAATAGAAATCTGTTTACATCCAGTTCTAACTTGGCCTCAGGTTTTGTGCTTGAAGGAGCTGGTGACACTAAAGCAAGGTAAACTCACTGTTTTCTGAAATTAGAAGAACCTGAGGGATGTGTGAGAATGATCTCTGTTAACCTGATGTTAACATATCTTGGGGACAGTTGTAAAGAGGAGACTGCCTTCATTTTTAGGACTGTAAGGTCAGATGCTTCTAAAATGTATATACTGATCTGAGAGGCTTTTTAGGATTTTCATTTGGTCAGCAATATTCCTAACATGAATAAAGTAACAAAACAAAGAGTTCTTCATAGGAGAACTGTGGACCTTGTCTCTCAGTAAATGACTTGTAACAAGGAATAGCGTTGATTGGGTCATTTTTGGATCAAGTGTTATTAAGGCCCCAACTCTTCAACAGTGCTGCTTTTCAACAAATGTGTTGTCTGTTCCCTGAGCATGTGACAGGACAGCCCATTGAGCTCTTCATGGGGACTTACATTTTCCTGGCAAGATGCTATTACCCTTTATTTCTACTCTATCCACCCCATCCCAACATGTTAACTCCTTTTACCAGGGATGAAAATACCCCACATTTTAAACTCAGAAACAAGTAATACTTTTAAAGAAGAAAACCGTGATGAGGGAAAGGGATGACCTGTTTCTCTTAAGGTGTTTCTAGCACTTTATTTGTTGCCACTCTGCTAAGAGCTATGAGGAAGGAATCTCGTTGTTAAAGCCTGTGTAAAATTGGTCAGTGGAATTTGTCATAGCATATTAAAACAAAAGAACATAGAAATCTTGAGGTGACTTCTGAAATTGGACAGAGCAAATTTAGTGACTTTGATCTTTTTATCACTTACTGAAATTTAGTTTTCTTTTTTTCTACTTACTAAACTGTAGACGTTGGGTTTGCAGAGCTTACTTTGTGATGAGCACTTAAGGGTTCAAATGTCAGAGCTTTGTGTGAGGAGGTAAGGGGGCCTGAGCTGGTGTGTGGCCTTCCCGTGGCCAGGGGGATGCAGGAGCAGCCATGCTAGTGCCCCTTATGACTGAGCCTTGACTTGCTGGGCTTCACCTCCCTTCCCGGAGGCCTGCCTCATTATAGATGCAGAGGTGCAGGCAGCATTTTCTGTCATCTGCTCTTTGCTGATCCCTTCCTAAGGACAAAATTGGGTGGCTGCTGCAGTTATCATATGGTTCTGAACCTCTGAGACCTGTTTTTTGAGATAGGCAGGAAATGAGTTATTCTGAGTTGTCAGTTTTGCAGAGCAACTCTTAGAGCACCAGAAGTTTATTTAGTAACTATGGTGGAAAGAGTTCGAGGTACTTCTACCTCTGATGAGGTAGAAAATTTTAACTTCACTTTATTGACCATACAGTATTCTTTTTAGTATTCTTTTTCACCATATGAGTGGCGATTTAAGTAGTGTGCAACCAAGTTGAACGTAGATGAAATACAGCATATGCAGCCTATAAAGATATGTGGCTCTAGGTTAGATATCACATGATTTCTTCTATAACAGCATTTCATATTATAAAATAGGTTGATCAGAGAGGTACCAAAAGATGGAAAATGAAAATAATGTCCCACTCCTCTCCCCCACTTCTCTCCTGAACAGTGCTACTTAAGTAGAGTGTTGGTTCTGTGGTAGTTTCTCTCACACAATGCTGAGCATGGTATCATTTGCCCTTCGGTAAAAAACAAAAGTCATAGAACATCTTCTGGCTATGAATCCTGAATGTCTCCTATATTACATAGCTACTTTTGCGCCATGAATTCTGAGCTTTTTCTCGTTGTGTATGTAATTCTGATGTTTCTCCCACTCATTTCCTCTCCTCACAGGGAGCTTTTTAGAGCTTTGGGTCTTAAGTGCATTCCAGTTATGAATGTTGAATGTGTGCACACACTTAGCCATCCATGGCCATTAAGTGTCCTGCTGAACACCCATGTGTGAAAGTGTGGTTAAAAGTACCTTTCTGGTTGTGAGCTACTAAATTGATTTCTGTAGCTATTCCTTGGGAAACAGAGCCTTAGAGTATAAATAAACCTTTGACTTGCTTTTGTTTTGTTGCTTACTTTTTCCTTTCTAGGTAGATGTATTCCTCAGACTATTGTATTGGCCCTCACATGGTTTCTCTGCTGTTATTGCTACTTTTTGAGATCATGTATTCATGTGTCCTTTGATTTTTTTTTTAAATACATGTGTATGCCGGTATTTTTATCATTGGTATGATAAATGAATAGTTTTCATTTTTTTAGAGTAATTGCGAGAAACTTAGTATTTTCTAAGTTTAAGAAGTGGCTTTATTTGTGGCTTAATTTGTTAATATATCTCAGTAATGTATATTGTATTCAGGAGAGTTGACTGCTTCTCATGACTGAACCACAGGCAAGGACCTGGTTTCTACATCCTGTCTTGGAATTTTAATTTTGTGGGATTACTTTTCTCATTGCAAGATGAGAACTTGCTATAAAAATGCTGTTTTGGGGCGCCTGGGTGGCGCAGTCGGTTAAGCGTCCGACTTCAGCCAGGTCACGATCTCATGGTCCGTGAGTTCGAGCCCCGCGTCAGGCTCTGGGCTGATGGCTCAGAGCCTGGAGCCTGTTTCCGATTCTGTGTCTCCCTCTCTAGACTCTGTCCCTCCCCCGTTCATGCTCTGTCTCTCTCTGTCCCAAAAATCAATAAACGTTGAAAAAAAAAAAATGCTGTTTTGTGGATCTTGCGCATTTTGCCTTTAAGTATAAATATCTATTTAAAGAGATTTAAACTCATATTAAAAATAAATTACATTTCACTTTTGAGAACAGTATAGACCTTTGGAAAAATTTCTTTTAGGCCAAATGTAGACTTGTTTCCCTAAAGTGCTCCCATCCCCACTTTTCTTAGGTAGTTTTGATTTTTAGATCTATCCTATCTTTTGTTTTTGTTTTTTATTTCTCTGGATTTTTTTTAATAGAAACATGAAATTTCTAGCATTTGTTGCTAAAACATAGGTAATATTGAGGAACCCAGGTATTCCTCAAATGGTTATTTGTAACTACCTTGGATAAACAAAATGTTATGTCTTATGTCTCCATCTTTTTTCCCTCAAACACATTTTGATGTTGACATCCAAAGATAGAGTTAACTGTGAGAGTTTAGGATGGAGACCAGGAGAGAAATTTTAAGGTTTGTCCTGGGGCTGCTTTTGTGTACTATGCCCTTGGTCAAGACTTGTGTTGTTTCTGCTGGGTTTGGGGAGGGTAGAGTGATGAATCTGGTCCCCATCATGCAGGGGTAGGCAATTCAAGGGTGGGATAATTAGAGACTTCTTTAAAGAACAGATATGCCCACCTTCTAATTAGAGAAGACCTGCACCATGGGTGACCACAAATTAAAACAGCTCAGTAGGGACAGAAGATTAGATGCTAAGTTACAACAGCCTTATGTATCTCTTCTTTCTTCTAAACTTTTTCTTTTTCTGCCTGAGCCTTCCATAAGGGATTAGGAAAGTTGTCTGAGGAAGTGAACAAATCAACCAACAAACAAAAAAAGTCCCGGGGTTTCATTTCAATACTAGTTGTGCCTGATTTGGTACAAGAAGTAGGCTTGGTTAATCTTTGCAGCAGGCTTTGAAAATGATTGGAAACAGTAAGAAGCTGAATCTTTCACTTGAGGCATTTCATCTTGTGATTCTAGTGGAAAATGCTCTGGAGACACTTGAGAAACTGAAGTCATGATTAATAGCACTAACAAAGCTAAGGGTAGAGTTATTTCCTTCGGAGAAGCAGAAGGGCTTTTAATGTCTTCTTAAGCACAATGATATGTCGAGTATATTGTAGTGTGTTTTCTAGATTGTGTAGTTCAAAGAAGCAACTGCAGCCTGAATCTTTGGTGTAAAACAGAGCATCTTAGTATTTTATGGGATTTCCAGAGAAAGTTGGTGGGTACAGGCTGTCAATAATACACCTTGCTTTTTGGCTTTTGAAGAAGAGTCTAGAGTTCACTAAATGAAGCTGTTCAAAGCAGGGAAGCACTGGAATAGATTTCCATTTGCACATTAAAAAAACTTATGTGTGTGGGGATATGTCTGTGTGTGTATAGGGAAATAACAAATGCTTCTGGTATTTGCTATCTATTTAGTTTTAAAATGTTTTTTTTTTTTTTTTAATTTTGAGAGAGAGAGACAGAACACGTGGAGGAGGGACAGAGAGAGGGGGAGACAGGATCTGAAGCAGGTTCTGTGCTAACAGCAGAGAGCCCGATGTGGCATTTGAGCTCATGAACCATAACATCATGGGCTGAACTGAAGTTGGACGCTTAACCAACTGAGCCACCCAGGAGCCCCTGGTATTTGCTTTTTAAAAGCAAACACGCATAATAGCAAAAAATAGTCCCTATTGTTTTGCTTTGGGATTGAAACTAGAATTATTTACTATCAGATGATAAATTTATTGAAGAGCTTTCATGTATCCACTTAATTTCTATTTACTATTTCTTGTCTCTGAACTTAGAATGCACAAGCCTGCTTTTTGAAATAAGGAATGAAGAGACATGTTCAGGGTCAGCAGGATGATCTAACAAATGGGGAGGATCCAGATATTGTTATCTTCTGCTGTAAGCTCTTTATCTACCCTTTTATCTTTTCATTTGACTTCCTCCAGGCCCACTGCTTGGGAGGAGCTCTTTTGCCTTGCATTGATACCTGCTGCTGGGAGGGAGGTATCCTTTCTGGTTTGTTTTGTGTGCCACTTCGACTTCCCTGTTGGTGTGCTGGAGAGTGTGACAGGGCTTTGGTTTTTGATGTTGTTGTCTTTAATATTTACTTATTTATTTTTGAGAGAACACATGTGTGTGGGTGGGACAGAGAGGGAGAGAATCCCAAGCAGCCTCCCCAGAGGCAGCACAGAGCTGGACGTGGGATATGAACCCAAGAACCATGAGATCGTGACCTGAGCCGAAATCAAGAGTTGGACGCTCAACAGACTGAACCACCCAGGTGCCGCTGACAGGGTTTTAATAACAGCTTTTCAATTGTGAGTTAGCATTTCCGCAAAGAATTCAGTGGTCCACATTTGAATATATACATATTCTTGTAAGATAAAGAAGCATGAAGTCAAATGTAAAAGGAAAGGAGAAAATAATTCAGAAATTGGTAAACTTTAAATGTTTGGTAGAATATATTAAAAAGGATACCAACTTTGTGGAAACGCTCTTTTTCTCGCCCCCCCCCCTTTTTCATACAGCTGAGAAGTGGGATGCTTGGATGAGAGTGATTCTCTCCATGTTCCCAGTGCTATTTCCTTGTCCCAGCTTGGTGGGACAAATAACCCCGGGAGTCTAATATGTCTCATCTGCAGAATGGGGCTCAAAGAAAAGACCAGAGTGGGTGATTGCTTGAGGTCCCTTTAGTCATTCAGCAAATATTTATTGGGTACCTGCTGAGTTTGAGGCACTGCGTCTCCAGGTGTTCAGATTTAAAGAAATGAATGGAGCAGATAGTGTGGTACAGAACACATGCATGGAACAGATCACTCCTAAATCAATGCTGGTGTGACTTGTAGGTTGAGGGAGCGTTTGGAGGTGCTGAAACTAAAACTGGTACTAGCTTCTATTTAAAGGTAGGGGAATTGTCCTTAGTTAGGAGCCTGACTACAAGCAGCTACAGACAGAGCTGACTTAGAAGCACAGTGTGGTAGCTTTGATGAGCATCACTACCTTTTGAATATGTGTGTACTCTCCTGGTTGGGTGCCTATGGTTTTGCGTGCATCTAAGTTTCTGTGCAAGCTACTGTTAAAATCAGAGGTGTTGCTGGGATTCTCAAGGTTGGTCAGTCCTAGTGCAGTCTGTAACTTCTATCCAGGTCACTTTTGAAAGTTCCTCTTTTCTTGACTGGCAGGCCAGTTAGCTTTTAGCTGATGGACATTTTTTTTTTTTTTTTTTAACTTTTGCTGTTGTTGATTTGAGGACTGATCTACAACTTGGGGAAAAAAACATTCAGTTTCAAGGATAGTTCTAGCCAAAGAGAATTGTCTGGAGGCCTTAAAAGTTGAGATACTTGGGGGCGCCTGGGTGGCGCAGTCGGTTAAGCGTCCGACTTCAGCCAGGTCACGATCTCGCGGTCCGTGAGTTCGAGCCCCGCGTCAGGCTCTGGGCTGATGGCTCGGAGCCTGCAGCCTGTTTCCGATTCTGTGTCTCCCTCTCTCTCTGCCCCTCCCCCGTTCATGCTCTGTCTCTCTCTCTGTCCCAAAAATAAATAAAAAACGTTGAAAAAAAAAATTAAAAAAAAAAGTTGAGATACTTTTGTTGAAACTTGCTTTGGAGTGAAAATGTTGCAATCTGTAGATCTATAAATCCACGTGGGTAAAAGGGTTGCCTCGTCACAAGTCTGTGGACAGTTATATGTGAAGTGTCTGTGTGGATGGGGGGCCCTGCTGGTAGCCTGTGGGAAGGCTTCACCAGTGAGAGAGGACAGGGATAGGCGTCTGCAGGTCAGGTGCTGTGTTAGGAGTCTTTGGGTAAATGACAACCTCTTAAGTCTCAGTTTCTACGTTGGACGTAGTGAAGATGGAAACCCTTGACCTGCGTGCCTTTCAGAAAATTGACCAGGGGACACAACAGAGGAGCTTTCATAAGCAGCACTGTTGTGTAAAAATGATTACTGCTATCTGTGGCCAGCCTCTTCACTGCCCTAGGGACTTTGGTAGTGGTGGTCTAGTGGTTCTCTTCACTGTCACAAAAGGACAGTGATCCTCTGCTTGTTCTGGGCCTAGCAGTCTCAGCAGTGATATGTCTGGGTTGTGTTCATGTGCTATTGCTTTTAAGTCTTCAAATAGTACAGGTTAAAAGCATATTTCTGAGGAGTAACCCATGGTTTGGTGGGGTTTGGGAGAGGATACCATTTGTGAGGCTTGAGTGGACTGTGGTGAGGACATCACCAAAAATGTCTGTTCTTTTGACCCACAGAAGTGTCTGTTGTTATGAGTCTTATCCTCTGAGCACCAGATCCCTGGCCTGGTACTTCCTGGATGAGCAGTTCTTAAAGCACATTCCTTTCTTTCTCCTGTCCCTACTTGCAGAATGTGGGAGAAATGGCCAATGGAATAGACAAATCATCTCTCTCTCTCTCTCTCTCTCTCTCTCTTTTTTAACCCAGCATTTAAACAAAATGTTCTTTATTACCTAGCTTCCCCAGAACTGGTTAGGAGGGAGGGAGTAGGGTGAAATTGGGCAGTGAGGGGGTAGCTTTGAGTAGAGGGTGGGCATATTTATAACTGATTCAAAAAGTACCCTTTAAATCGCTTTTCATATGCTGCATTATTTGAAACCTTTAACACCCCAGATGTATGAATCTTGACTATGGTTTGGATAGTGACTATCATATTCACTCATACTTGGGCTGCTTTTCATTTATACTGGATTCTACTTTAGTTTGGTCCCAAAGGAGCCAGCTGTTACAATGTCAGCTGTTACACCATTGTGTCCTTATCAGTGCATTATGGTTTAGTTGCCTTCACAGGTAGGTGACCTCAGGGTCTAGAAAGTAAGCCATGTGAACGTTCCCTGAAGATGTTGGAGAATAGCACTTTCCAAATTTTATGTTACTTCCCTATTTGTTTTTTGTTATCTTTTTCTTCTGAACCTCCCTTCCTTCCAGGATTGTAAAGTGAATTAAAATAATTTTATATTGAAATTGGGAATTTTCTGACATGCCCAAGGGTATAAATGAAGTTACCCCAAAGTATTGAAAGTATTGAAAGCCTGGTCTGTTTTCAGATTACCTGAAAGTCAATGAAAATAAAACAACATAGGGATTACATGGCCACACAGTTTTAAATTTCATAGGTTATGTTCACAGTGCACTGGCTTGTCTTTTATTGAACGGTTAGTTTCTCAGTGATTCATGCTCTTATCTGAAAGGTAGCATTATCTCTTTAGTCCAACTGTGTGTTGGTTCATTCTTGGCTCAGGAGAAAATGCCGCTCCCTGCATCATCCTACATTTTCTCATGTATTTATTCATATAATACCCAGCCCATTTTCTGATGATCACAGTTGACAAGCTCACACCTTCTGCCTGAAGGCACTCAACACTAGGAAGTTACAGGAATAAAGGAGGAGGGAAGGTAAGGGTGATGTTTATCGTGCACTGAGCCAGGCACTGTACTAGTTTTTCACCTGCGAGGATTAATTTAGATAATGTAATATTCCCATTTAGCTGAAGAGAAAACTGGAGACTAGCGAAGTTAAATTACCTGTGGTCCTATAACTTGAAGGTGCGGAGTTAGAATTCAAACTTATTGCCCTGAATTGCCGCAAGAGTTTTACCACCGTGTCCACATCATTATCACTGCCGGCCACTGCCTCATGTCTGATTATGAGACCATGTCAGTCTCAGGAGACCCAATCCTGTCTCTACTGGTGCCAGGCTCCAACTGTAGGGAGTCATGGCATTGGAGGCCAGCAGCAGACTATAGGACAATGCCAGTTCTGTGCTTGTTGCAGAATAAATAATGGTAACAACAATAGCCAGCATTTACTGCATGTTTCATGCATGCCAGGAATTACTTAGCTTCAGGAGTGGAGCATATTTACACACACTATCTTATTTAGGCCTCTTCAGATTAATGCCATGAGGCAAGCCCTGTAACTATCTCCGATTTTTTCGAATGATGAAATTGAAGTTTAGAGACATTTTTGCAACTTGCTTGAGATTGTAGAGAGCTAGTCAGTGGCAGACTGTGATTGGACTTCCTTACTAAACACCTTCCCAAATTTGCCTGTGATTAAAATAGTTAAATCAGTTTCTTGAGTGCACTCTCTCCCCAACCCCCCTGCCCCACCCCAACACACTTTTCAAAGAAAATCTTTGTTTGAAATAAGAGGTTTTGAAATGTGCCCTTTGGTATTTTGAATATAAACATTCTCATTGTGCTGCTCACAGGAGACTGTGTAAGTTCATTCCCTGGAGGACTTAGCAAAATAGTATAGATATCCGTCTTTTTTGTTGAGGTCCCAGAGTCTGAGAAATCAAGTCAGTGGCATCCTAAGGTCTTATCTAGCTCTGATATATGACAGTGATGTGGTTTTTTAACAAGTGTGTGTACCACTTGTAGCATTTTTATGTGTTATCCTTACAGATATTTTATAGTCTGCAAATATCTGCTGAATTTTGTTTAATCTGAATGCATAACTATAGGACACCCAGTGAAAACATTTCCAAGCTCCAGTCTAAAAGGTAGTCCATTTATTTCAGGCAGTACTGGTTACAGAAATTGCAAACACATTGAGGGGTTTTGGTGATTGCTTTGGATTTAATCAGTTATGCACCTTTTAGACAGTTGTCTCAACCTTTAGTGGCTTAAAGAGTTAAGAGCCATTCACAGCACGGTGGCTTAATTAACTCTTTAAACTACAAAAAGTCTAGGCAGAGGTTTCTTGTGGCTTCTTAACTCCTGCTGCTTGAGGATTTCTCTGTGGGCCTTGCAGGAGCCACTGAAACACAGCTCCTATAAGGGTGGACAATTATAAGTTTCTATTTGAAGCGAAATGAAGAGGAGGGGATGATTGACCAGCCAAGTGTGTTTGAGCTTTGTTTTATTTCTGTTAATTGAAAAGACTCAAAGAATGAATTGCTTTTCTTTTTTAGTGCTGGTCGTTAATCTAAAAAATCTGCAATCTTATGTTTATGTGAATGTGAAATGCTTTCAAAGGGAGAGATAGTCTGCAGGGCATTTCTTACTGCTAAATGTGTTTCCATGTTTCTCACCAGATACGGGAACTGGTTGCTGCCAGATTCTGTGGGAAATGACTTTCAAGCTATGGGTTATGACATGGTTCTATTCACAGTGTATTGGAGGCTCTGCATTGGGGGAAAGCATTGTTGATAAAAGTTTTCACTAAGCAGATTGAATTAAAACAAAGTCCCAGAAGAGAGTATAGGTGGCATATTGGCTGGAACTAAAAGCAGCAACAACTTCTCAATGCTCAATAGCTCCCTGTTGGAAAAGCACAGTCTGATGACTTTTTTGGTTTTGAATTTTTATGAGGGAAAGAAAGGTATGGCAATAGAAGGCGGGGAGGTTGTGAGGATGAAGGGGAAGGACCCAGGATGTTGTTTGTAATGGCTGCAAAACCCCAGTGACCTGTATTCTGTCCCAAGATAGTGAACTAACATAGTGTGGTTCAATGTATTTGTTTTTATTTATTTAAGCCTTGCTCCAGAAAAAATTTCAAGTGACCGTGTACTATCCAGGTGAACCTATTGATGTCCTGAAACAATTATGAACATGATCCCATTACATTAAATCAGCTAAGAAGTCTTAGTGAGAAATTGACCTTATTTGCTAGATTTGGAAATTAATGACTAAGAGTGACAAGATTTGTCAACTACTTTTATAAAATTTAATTTGTTATTTTGATGTCTTTTTTTGTTTGTTTTTAAGCAGGGTGAAAAATTCTTGTATTCTAGGCTAAAATTCTTGAAGGTTTTCTTGTGGACTTCCTAGTAAAAGTCCTTTGTGTGCACACTATGAATTCACATGACCACTGCAGGGGATATATAACTGCTTAGATGCAGCAGAGGGAAAGGCGGGCCCATATTCTTGTTCCTTTCATACTTGTTTGTTACCCGGCACTGCACATCTTTCTCGTTCCCCCATCCCTCTCGGTGCTCGAGAGAAACTCAAAGAAAAACTTTACTTTGTAGGTGGCCTGGCCTGAGACAACTGTTGAAAGAACAGAAACTCCAGAAAATGATACTTTGAGATATTTTGAGAGAGCGAGAAAGAGACCGCATTCACATAACTTTTATTTTAGGAAAAGGATTTGATTATCGTACATTCTTAGGCCCATTTACTATAGTAAGAAAGAGGTAGTAAAATATAACTCAGCATTTTTTTGTTGTTGTTGAAGGAAAAATAGTTGCTTTTATGAACACTTTGGAGCTTTAAACCATAAGCACATGTATAAAGTAACAATTGTTGTCACTTTTCCTTAGTTAGTTGACTGAGGTAGTTGTGAAGCAGTTTCAATGTATTCCTTTTCTCTTTGCTTCGTCCTGAAGTGGATTGAGTTAGTGGACCTTCTTGGTTTCAGTGCTAGATTTAGCACATGGTGGAGAGGTGGGTGGGTGTGCAGCTTGAGATCTGTCTTGTTTTTGCTGTGCTGAACTGGGTTATGTGCTTAGGTTTTCTGGACACATAAAAGTTAATTTCCTGGGTTTTGCTTGCCTTGGAGAGCTTGTTTAGTTTGGGTTGGGATGTGATGTGGAGAAGTAGTTTCATTTTGCTGATGAGGTTTAAAGTAAGCTCCCCAAAGTGAATAATTTTGAGTAGAAAGGTATGCTTACTTTAAGCCTAAGTTATAAACAGAATAATGTACACCCACCTCTACCTGTTTCTAGGTCAGCTGTGTTTCAGGAAGTCATAGAGACACCTTGATCTTAATGAAACCATAGGATCCCAAGTGATCCTTCTTAGACCTCCTGGAAGATTTCAATATGAGCTTTAATAAAAATCTAATAAAACTAAGAGGGAATCTAGAAGCTGAGTAGATGCCATCTAGTTCAGCCTGTTCTTATTTTGCAGCTGGGAATACCAGTACCTGTTTCTTAGCAGTTGAAGAATACTGTCAAACTATTGTTGAAAGTGATATAGAGGTTGTTAGACTAGACTAGACTCTAACCATTGTCACCAGGGTCCCAGTTCACCTTTACCAAAAGTGTGTTTTATTATTGAATGTCCATCATCACTTACAAATTATCCTGTTCTGCTCTGAAAAATGTTTACCTAAGTATTTACTTGGTGGCTTGTGTTTGAGTAAGATCTTTAATGCCAGGGCTATTTATTCTTCCATTTTACTTCATGTAGAATGCAGCGGTACAGGGTTTGTTGGACTTTTCAGATCTCATTCAACTCTTGAGATCTTCTCAGAAGTATCTTGTGTGTCCCTTTGGGGTAAGGGATATGCAAGACGGAAACTTCTTTCACATGTAAAGCTTAGGGCATAAAGAGCCTTGGGACTTTGTTTTATACAATTACAGTGCCATTAGAAACTCATTGAAATAATTATAGTTAGACAAATGCTTTTTGAGATAATGATATATTTATTATTTTAGATCATCCTCCCTTCATAACCTCAAGAATACTTTGTACAGATTACTATATATACCATACTATATATATTATAAATTCTGTTTTTGTTTTTGTCTCTTTCTGTAAAGTTTGAGAACACTTTCCTTGTAAATAATAAATAACAACTTGTAAGTGAATAGACTGGATCTGCAGAAAAGTAATCTGTACCTTTCAAATGGGAAAATCAAGACTTGAACCCAGTGCAAAATTTTTTCCCCGGTGAATCAGATACATAGTAGTAGTGACAGGTCATATAATACAAATGCCAGGAAAAACAAAATTTTACAATAGTTCTTAGAGTAATGAATATAATCTTGGAACCCTCTATTTTGGAAGTTGATAAATCAGAGATATCAATGTGTCAAAACTGGGGTAACACTAGCTATTTCATATTCTTTATTTGAAAGGAGATGCTATAGAGGAATTTAAGGACACATCGAACATTGTCAGAGACATCTGATTCCACATTTGTTCATGCTTCAGATCGGTTACCAGTTGAGAGCAATAAAGTTCTTTGTTTACTGAAATTGTACCAGGAGTTAGGTGTTTCAGCCTCTCTCCCTTAAGAATCTTAACCCTGACTGATCCCATAGGTTTGCTTCAGATGCTTATCCTTTTAGGAGGAAACATGTGCTTTGAGGAAAGGAGACAAATCTGGCAGAGGTCACTAATATAGACATTAGAATTAATTACAACTCTGGTAGCATATTCTCTTGAGGTTAAATTGATCTCTTGGGAGTTTGACATTATAAAGCAGAATTGCCATTTTAACTTTAGATATTTTAGAGTTTTTGTTTTAGTTTTCATTAGACTATAAAGGTTAATTAAGTTAGGTTAGACTTCTCTCTGTTTGAATGAAGTTTACTTCCTTGGGTTTCCTTGGGCATTTTTCTTCTTGAAAGAGGTCTTATCTATTTTCCTTTTCTTGAGGGAGTCTTGCATGACACCATCTCCTTGGCATTTCCTCTGAGTTTGTTCTCTCAAATTGTCTAAGAGGAAGGGGTTTGTTTGTGAAGGGGAGCTGTGATATAAGTGAAAATTAACTGAGCTTTTTCTGTAATTCCTTTTTAAAAAGAAATTCAGACTCTTATTTCACTTAAGCCTTTAAAATATTTGTGGGTTTTCATTCTATCTGGGTTCTTAAGCTTTCAGACATTCTGAGACATCTATATAGGAACTAGACAAGATACTCTTCTACTGAAAAAAAATCAAAGTGATAGGCAGAGGCAAAAAATACTCTTTGTTAGATTTGTTAGATTAATACAATTTTTTTTTTTTTTTTTTGCTCAAAACTGATTATTTTAACTTGTTGGCAGTTGGATAATAAAGACTAGATTGAATCCAGAGAACCAACTTCTTATCTTTGGAATTGGAAGTCCTTTGGGAACAAACAATTAAGCAATATAGAGTTTTGAAGTGAAGCATTTGTATTTTATGAACTCGGGTGTAGAAGTTAAAGTACTGTTGTAGCAATGTGGTTTTCTTTTCACTTGGTTTTAGTATAAATGAAGTACTTTATTTTTAAAGTTATGTAAAATAAGATTTGGAGGTTTACAATTAGGCATATTTTTTTCTCGTAATTTTTTCTTTTATGATTGTGTAGATTGTGGAGACAGTGTTGCTTGACCTTTTCCAGTGACTTGTCTGAGATTTTGCTCAGGCCCAGTCATCCAGCAAACATTGACCCCGTGTACTTTGTGTGTCTAAGATTGTCCTGGGTTCTGGGGATATAGAAATGAATGAGACAGTCAATCCTTACCCTCAAGATCCTCTTACTTTGTAGGCAGGTAATTAAATTACAGTGAGAATGGGCGTTTGAGGGAAAAAGGGACACTTAGTCTTTGCTTCAGCTGTAACTGTCCCCATCTGTCACCAAGTTGCATGTCCCAGCTGTACAGAGCCAGGGTCTCCACACACCACCTTCTTGTTAATGATGAGTGACAAGGAGGGCACATGGTTGGAGAAGAATGGGCTAGGTAAATTGTGATTTGGGAGACCTGGGTTGACTCTCAAGTCAGTGGGCTTAAGTAGGTCTGTAAGCTTGTGCAAACTAACTCCTCTCAGTTTGTTTCCTTGTCTGAAAAAACAGGTCCAGGAGTCCCCCCTCTGCCAAGCAGGGTTGTTTTTAAGATTAGAAAGTATATGGAGGGGCGTCTGGGTGGCTCAGTCGGTTAAAGTGCCTGACTTTGGCTCAGGTCATGATCTTATGGCTCATGAGTTTGAGCCCCGCGTTGGGCTCTGTGCTGACAGCTCAGAGCCTGGATCCTACTTTGGATTCTGTGTCTCCCTCTCTCTCTCTGTGCCCCTCCCCTGCTCTCTTTCTGTCTGTCTCTCTCTCTCTCAAAAATAAACATTAAAAAAAAAAAACATTAAAAAAAAAAGGTATATGGAAAGTGAACTTTCAGTTAAGCTTTCATTAAATGGTGTTCTTATGATTCAGGTGATGACCTTTGGCACCAGGAGTTGTGCATCCTACATTTAGAGATACCTCATTTTAAATGTCTGGGGGAAATTCTGTCCAAGAGAATACGGACTCGGGCAGATTGCCGTGTCTTGATAAGATGCTGAGTCTACCCCGACTTCTCTGTTGTGGTGAATCTACGGCTGGGACAGGTAGCACAGTTGGTCATGGGCCTTGCCCCCAACCCCCTCTGGGCAGTGAAGGTTTTTTCACTTGCAGTGATTTCAATTTCTGGGATTTAGAATGCCAGAGGAGTTTTCAAAGGCTGTCCTTCTGAATAGAACTTCTGTCTGGCCTAGGCCCTCATACTCCCATTCAGGCCTGAGTACAGAAGTACTTTTGATACCGTCTGCTGAGTTGTCAGCTCTTGTGGAGGTAAAATGGCTAAAGTGGCACAGGGGAAGATTATTAAGGGCATGGCCATCTAAATGGGAACTTTTTAACAAAAGTCTGCAGTAAATGGAATTTCCTCATTCTAAATTGCTGGTGAGGAAACCTCCCAAGCATGTGTCGCACAAAGCTTTCTGTTGTCCTACTGGGGGCTAGCAGAGGGCTGTGAGGCTCTCTCTCTGACTTGATGAAATCCCCTCCTCCCTAGCTTTTCAGCGCTTGGTTCTCCCTGTGTGGGTGTACTTTGAACTGGGAAAAGAAAGGATTATGGAAAGCAATAGTCTGCTTTCTGCTAGTTTCCAGCAGCTGTTTTGGGCTTGTGAGGGTTGGTTGATGTGGAGAATTTTAGTGGCTGCCATTTGTGGAAATAAGGCATCTGATCAACAATTGTTAGGTAGCTGGGTGGGTTCCTTGAGGCAGCGGATCTGTCTACCACCTGGCGATGTGAAGCCAGATAGTGTTGTGGCTAAGGGCCCAGACTTTGTAGTCCCAGACAGCTGGGTTGGAGTCCTACCTTCCTACCACCTAGTTGTACAACCTGGGCAGTATAGGGAGCAGCAAGTCTACTTTATTAGTTACTACAGAACTCCAGGAAGAATCATGTATACTGAGGGACTTAGGCAGCAGAACTTCCAGAACAGTTATTCTCACCTACGACTTCACCAATGGATAAAGGCTCTGTTCTCAGGGCTGCTGTACAGCTGGATAGGAGTTAGGTCACGACAGAACGACTTTGCAGAGTATAAAGTGCAGCCTGGTTATTGGTATTAACTCTTTTTACAAGGTAACCCAAGTTGGTGGGCTTATAAAATAAATGTTCAATTAATTTCTTTTTGATCAGAGAATGACCAGAGTTGTTATGAGAATGTGCAGAAATGTACACAAGACTTGCCTTGCATCTTCTATCTAAAGCAACAATTTTCAGAAAATTTTAAATTAAATCCACTGGCAGTTCTGTCAAAAAAGGTCTTAGGGTTCATGGACTCTAGACTACTTAACAGTGAGACGAACGAACTTGAAACATGTTTCCTCAGAATTTCTGTGAGAAGCACAGAATTGCGATATTTCTGTAAAATAGAGTTATTTTCTATTTGGGATATACTTTTCACTTAAAAAGAGCTCTCCTGGTGCGTTTAAAATGTAATCCGACTTAAGGACATCAGTGCCAGTCAGTGTGCCAGCACAAGGCTGTGAATAGAGGGAGGCTGGAAAGACCTAGACTCAGAGAGTCCAGGCTGCATACAGTGTGACTTTAAATGCTGTTTTGCCTGAGGAATAGGGATTGATTTTCAGCAGTGCTGTCATATCTTTTATTCTTTGTCATGTGCAACTGTAGTGACATGACACAACTTATGTTGGGAAATCTTTGTAGGATCAATGTTTCTTTTTTATTTAAAAAAAATTTTTTTTTCAACGTTTTTTATTTATTTTTGGGACAGAGAGAGACAGAGCATGAACGGGGGAGGGGCAGAGAGAGAGGGAGACACAAAATCGGAAACAGGCTCCAGGCTCTGAGCCATCAGCCCAGAGCCTGACGCCGGGCTCGAACTCACGGACCGCGAGATCGTGACCTGGCTGAAGTCGGACGCTTAACCGACTGTGCCACCCAGGCGCCCCGGATCAATGTTTCTTAAAGAGGATTTACCATACTTATATTGTTGACTCAGAGGAACATTGAGATTAAAAGAACTATATGTAGTACATGTTTATATGTATTTGCATAAAACTATACGTATACAAAATATCTGTGTCCTGCCTGTATAGCTTTGCACTGTAGTAGCCTACATAAAGGTGTTTCTGAAAAATTGCACCCAGGTTGAACCTTGCCGACAAATCATAATTGATCTTGTTGGGAAGTTCATTGTACTAAGTGTCAGGTGACTTGGAATTTAACCTTGGTTTTGACACTAACTGTGAGTGATCTTGGCTGAATCTTTGCCTTGAGCTCAAATTCCCATTGGTAAAAGGAGGATGTGAACATGCTTGCCCTACTTACTTCTCTGGGGTTGTTGTGATGATCCACGGTGTATGTATATGGAAAAGCATGTTTGAAAAGTATGTAGTGACTTGGAAGATGGTGTTCCATACATATATCATTTTTAAATGTATATTAATGGTACCCAAGGAATTAGCTGTGTGGATAGTTTTGCTGTATTAATCACCAATGGATTATGTTTGCTTTAAAGTTCTTAAGAGTATTCTAAAGGAGATTATACATGAATACTACAAACCTCTCATTTTCTGGTCACATTTGTCATTTATAACTTAGGCTACTTTCCTTGAAGTAAACCAATACCCCAGTTCCACATTTTGGCTCATCTGTTTCCCTTATTTTTGTTATTCCTTTTTCTTTTTTCCTGTATTCTCCTTTACTTATTTATAAACATCGCTAGAAATCCTAAGTGCTTTTAAGTGAAATCATTTAAGACTAAAACATTCATTTTACTACATATGTGATCAAATTTAGGATCACTAATAGTTGGAAAGCCTGATACAGTGTAATCCTAGATGGCTTGGAAATATAAAGTGTTATCTAAGAAATATTGTTCCAAAAAATGTTAATCAGAATCTAAGGTAAAGCTGGCGATAGAAAAACGAGTTAATAATAATAAAACAATGTCAGGGAATAGTCAGATAAATCCAAAATGTGAGCCCTTCTATAAAGCAGCTGGTATGATTTCTTCAAAAAGTCAATGCCATGGCTATCAAAGGAATGCTGGGAGGGATTGTTGTAGAAACCATCTAAAAAATGGGGAGAGGGGATTAGGAACATTTAAATATAGATATTTGATGATTTGGGGACTGTTGGTTTTATTTTTGTTTTTGTTTTTGTTTTGTTTTTTAGTTGTAATAATGGTGTGTGATAATGGCAAGAGAATACTCTTAACTGTATTTAGAAATGAACTTTTTTGATGTCCATAACTTATTTTGAAATGGCTCAGGAGGACCTCTATCTTATTAAGCAAAATAGAAATAGATATATATGTCACATGTTACATGTTGACTCTAGGTATTAGATATTCAGTATATTTGAAAGTATTTCTTCCACTTTTCTGTATGTCTAGAAATTTCACAATTAAAAGTAGAAAAACAACGTTTCAATTTTTGAGGCAATCATTCTTCAGGTTATATTTTAAAATGTTAGGCCCACATGAATTCTTCTAAAAGTGGTGTTTTGTTTTGTTTTTGTTTTTGTTTTTGCCATGCTGATTTTTGCCTCTTTTCAGCTTGCTTGTTGAATCTTGAATAATGAAAGACTGCATACCATATGCGTGGCATGGGTGATTTGGGAAGTGCTTGTAAATGCTCTTGGCAGCCCTTGGCACTGGCCCTGTGACTGTCTCACAGGCCCACCTTTGCCTTCTGAGTAGTTGAGCCCCTCCTTATCCTCTACTGTTTTCTGGGGAGACTTTCTCCCTTACCTGATGAATTAAATTAATGTTGAGCACCTGGCCTCTATGCTATAAAAGTCTTTTAAATGATAGAAAAATGAAGTTATTGGAGTGATTGTGTCTTCTCTTTTTGAGTGAGTAGGGCCTGGATCAGAGGCAGAGCTGGTGGTAGTCACACAAGCTTAGTGAGAAGGAAGTTATGTGTGGGGTTTATAAATCAGGTAAATTGATGTGATTTTTGTGTTCTTATAATCATAAAATTATAAAAGTATAAAAATATATAGCATATATTATCAAATAGTATGTAATAGAATAAGCACAAAAGTCTTACAGTTGGACTGTGGGAGAGCTGTGGAGACTTGGGGTAGCTATGCTCAGCCTTTGGGGTAGAATCTGGGACTCTCCCAAGTTAATTCTCTGTATAAATACAGATGCAGTTTGAATTAATTGGGTAGTTTTGAAGGAGAGTAACCTTAAGCCTCATATTTCCAGCCACAATCTCATTTATAGACTTACTGTCTAAGAGTTGTTTGACGTTTTCTTTAAAAAAAGTTAAACATTGCATATTTTTTCCTAACTTGTTTCCAGTTTCAAGATATCTAAGCTTATTTCCCTTTATGTTTCCTATACTAGTAAATAATTCTTTCAAACTCTGGTTACATAGGTTGAGGTATCTTCTTTGTGCCAGAGAGACTTGTTGACAATAAATAGAGGATGGCTAAGTGGAACAGTGGGTATGTGGCTCAGTCTAGTGAGAAAAGCCACAGAGACATATTTGGGATACTCCTTTCGGAAGAGTAAACCAACAGCCACACATACTTTGCAAACATGTTACCTCACTAGAAGTTGGATGGATAGGTCCTAGAATTTAAACTGGTTTTTGCTAGAAATGCTTTGAAATTCAAAATTGTAAAGAGCTTATCTCCTCTCCCACAGATCGGTTTTCAGAAGCTCCTCAGTTTGGAATTCAGAGAGAAGTAAGCTGCTCTTTGAACATGAAGGTTGTCCTTGTGGCATCTTGCTTTGGCGTGTCTTTGACTTTTGATTTTGCCGTAATCCATAATCTCTAGAATGACCTTGTCCTTTAACTTTCAGACCTCAGGAAAGTATACCAATGCTATGTGTTTGGTGTAAGCAAACATCTCACCTTTGGAGATGCCTCTGCCTCTCTTTTTATCCAAATCAGAGTCTTCACTGGGCAGAGTCCTCTTGCTCTGGCTCCAGACTGGTCTCCCAGAGGTGTTCTCCTCTAAGTGGCACTGTTTGTGGGGGTGTATGGCAGGTTGACTTTGGTTTTAATTAGGCAGGAAATTTGCTTTAATAATTGCTGTGATAGTTGGGCTTGCTAATAACTGGGTGAGAATGAGCTATAATATTCTGTTGCTTGCACTCAGACCTGTTTTTTCTGTTTGTTTTTGTTTTCCCTTTTTCTTTCTTTCCCGTAAATAAAACTGCCTTTTGGATTTGGAGGCTTACTCTGAAGCAGTACTGTTGTTTAAATAAAAGATTTGGAGAAACTGATGGAAACACAGATTTTCTTTATGTTTTTCCTTAATCGTTACTTATTTGTATGCTTCCTTTTTATATGTGGCTTATTACTGCAATTACTTAAGCTGCCTCTCTAAGTATATGATTATCTTGCATCATAATCATAGTAATATTTTAATATAATGAGTTGGGACATCATTATATTGCATTTCCACATCCAATTAGGGGGTATTCTTTGGGCTTTTCAGAAAGATTTTGATTTATTTCTTCTAAAATTGACCACTGGGCTTGGGAGATAGAAAACATTACTATATTTAGTATATTCTGCTTTTCTTTTTTTTTTTAATTTAATTTTTTTAAATTTACATCCAAATTAGTTAGCATACAGTGCAACAATGTTTCAGGAGTAGATTCCTTAATGCCCCTTATCCATTTAGCCCATCCCCCCTCCCATAACCCCTCTAGTAACCCTCTGTTTTTCTCCATATTTAAGTCTCTTATGTTTTGTCCCCCTCCCTGTTTTTATATTATTTTTGTTTCCCTTCCCTTATGTTCATCTGTTTTGTCTCTTAAAGTCCTCGTATGAGTGAAGTCATAGGATTTTTGTCTTTCTCTGACTAATTTCTCTTTCTTCTTTTCTTTTAATACTGGTAACTGCTTTTACCAAAAAATTACGTGTTGGATTAGAAAAGACAAAGTTAGCCTCTCGAGGAGCAAAAAGTACTTCATTCATTTTTGAAACCCACAGTGGGGTCTTCATTCAGTGTCCAGGTTTTGGCTTTGATACTGTGTGCTTTCAGTTGTAGTCCTGACATTTTAGGTTTTGTTTGCTTTTACTTAATGTTAGTGTCTGCACAAACCACATACATAGTCCACTTTTTTTCTGTGTAAATCTTGAGATAGTGCAGTAACCCCTCTCTTGCCCACTCCTCAAATAAAAATATATGGCACTGTGTGCTTTTTTCCTATGTTAGTGGAAAGGTAGGTAGGCATGGGGTTAGACGAGCAGATAGATCTGTTCCATAGCAAAGAGTATTTCTAGGCAACGTCATTGATGTTAGTATTTCTTGGGCAGTCTAAATCTAAGGGTTTTAGGAGGTAACTCAGTTGAGTGATAAGAAAACACCCTCTACTGCCCTTTCAGTGTTGCTGCTTCTTTTAGCATAAGGCACAAATGTCTTTTGTTTATGGTGAAAAGATGCCAGTTCTCAATAGGTACAGGATGTCAGTGGCCACAGTTGGTATAAGCTTGCTCAAACCCTTCTAATTTTAACTGTAATGGTATTTGGTTATAAAACTAAGTGAAGAATCTGTGAAGGTCTGGAGTTTTACTTATTATGTACAAATTTTGTGATTATAATGAAAAAATTTGCTTTTGCCAAAATCTTGTGCATATGTTTGACATATGCCTTCTGGGAAAAATTATAATTCACAAAATCTTTTTTTTTTTTTTAATGTTTATTTCTGAGAGAGAGTGTGTGTGTGCGTGTGTGTGTGCGCGCGCGCGCGCGCGCGCACACACACACGCACACACACACACACGAGGGACAGAGAGAGGGAAACAGAGAATCCCAAGCAGGTTTTGTGCTATTAGTGCAGAGCTCAACGCGGGGCTCAGTCTCCCATCCCAAACTATGAGATCATGACCTGATTCGAAATCAGGAATTGGACGCTTAACTGACTGAGCCACTCAGGAGCCGCAATTCACAAAATCTCAAGTGGTATTATGTGACTTGGCTTTTTTTTTATGGCAAAATTAACTTTGATTATTTTAAAATCTTATTTATTCCTATCTTATCATTTAAACAAAAAAGCAGAGTTTCAGCTCCTTACAAATACTAAGTATCAGCTAGGTGCTAGAATTGCAGTAGAGAAAAGTCAGCAAGGTAAGGTCCCTGCCCTCCTGGTGCTTACAGATGCATGAGTTTGTTCTTAAATAAAAGGAAGGGTGGTTATGGTGGATAGAATTTTGAGAAGATACAAGGATAAGTTAATGGGAGTGGATTAGGATGGGAAAATTGCTTAAGATTTTTGTGGTATGTGCTTCTACATTATATTACAAATGAATTAAGTTCTCATGTTTGCATTTTAATAAGATTGTAGTATTGTGATAATCATCAAGAAATGTCTTGAGATTTTTGAGTCATGATTTTGAACACTTTGTTGGGGGTTGCATATTTAAAGCATGTCTGGAGGGAATTAGGGGATGACTTACAACTCTTAACAGCTGACTGATACCAGTGAGATAAAAGATTTCTGGCTTTTATTAATATGTCATCAACAGAATTATATTTCATAAATATACTAGGAGGAACTGGGTGCATTCACATCTCTTAGTTACTGTTGATTTATGATATCACTTGTTTACTTCAACGAATAAGTTTTTTACTTTAGGAAGTTGCTGGTAGTTTATTTCCTATTTAACAACATGTTAACATAGATGTAGTTAGAGCACTCTAAAGCAACCATCTGAAAATATGTTTTAGGTCTAAATTTCACAAAACATTACATTTTTGTACATTCTAATTTTTGTAGAATAAAAATATTACATTATTAAACTCTGTAAATTCATTTCAATTCATTTATTTAATGAATTTATTTAACACATTAAATTCATTTAAATGTGATTAGCAATAGCTTGCCTCTTTATCTGGTCTTATTTCTTAAATAGAGGATGGGTCTTTGTGTCCCAGTAGTCTCCTTACCTAATCTTGGATTGCACTAAGCAGTCTAACCTGGGATTCTTAGAATTGCTGCTGCTGTCTCGTGTGGCAGCCAGCCAGCCACAAGACTCTGAATTCCCAGTGGGTATTTAGGGTAGAGCAGGCAACTGTTATCAGGTGGCACCAAACTGTGGCAGGATCCAAGATGGATGTAGGTTGCATACATTGCCCCTCTCTTCTCCCCTCCTACTTTCATAAGGAGGAGATGCTGGTACTTAATTGAGTGAGTAGCATGGGGGAAGGAGCAAAAGCAAACCTTCTCGTACCTTCCTGGGGTCATGATGGTCATGATTACCTTGGTGGGGAGAACCACCAGCATCTGCAGTGAGATGAGAAGATGGCATGGCCATTTTCAAGTTATATCCCCTTTGCTGTATCACTTACACTTGGGTCCAGGTTGTCTTTAAGCATACCAGCCGATCCCCTGTTGCCCCATCCAGTTGCTCAAGCTCATTTTTTATTCACATATTCTTCTGTGCCAGCTGCTCAAACTCCAGTGAATTTCAGGAGCCTGCTGGAAAGAATAGGGAGCATTTTCCACCTAAAATTGTACCTATCCCTTCTCTCTGGCTGAATTTTTTTCCTACCCCTATATTTTTAACTGCAGAGGCCATGCAGATGGCAGCTGAGTAGTTTAATTGTACAATGGCTCCAGTTAATGAGGTCAGATTCACCATTGCTATTCCCTCATTCACATGATGATTTGAAATGCACAGTGCTCCAGGATGGATGTGATCATTTGAAGAATTTGAAACTATGATGAGAAGATGCCCGATTGACCCCATTCACTGTCATTCTTTAAATAGAAGCAAAATCCCTTCATAGTTTACTAGTATCCTAAGACTGAAACACAATAGTTTGATGTCTTATGATTGAAGGTTTGGAATTAATTGCTGGTGGTCCTAAACTGTGTGGTTCATTGTCTGTCAGCAGGGCTTCTTTTTGGGCCTCTTTAATCTCCCTCAGCATAGTAAAAGCCAGGCCTCGGGCAAGACCTACTGTCCCTGTGCTATGTGGTTGCTCTGCTAGGGTTCAAAATTCTGTCAGCTGAGAGTGTGGAAAGAATATTGCCCAAATAAAATTGTTGCCCTTGACCAATTCTTAAGTGTGACCCCCTGATGGAGAGGACTGGGGAAGTGGCCCACAGATTTGTACTCAGCATCTCAACCACCTGCAGATCATTCAGAAACAAAGTCTTGTTTCTTATTCCTGAAAGGGCAAATTGTCTCCCCAGGGCTTACAGTCAGGTGTCTCCCATTTTAATGTTTATTTTTGAGAGAGAAAGTGTGAGAGCACACACATGAGTGGGGGAGGGGCAGAGAGGGAGAATCTGCGCATTGTCAGCACAGAGTCCGTTCCAGGGATTCGAACCCATGAACTGTGAGATCATGACCTGAGCTGAAATCAAGAGTCGGATGCTGGGGCACCACGCTCAGTTGGTTGAGTGTCTGACTTCAGGTCATGGTCTCACAGTTTGTGGGTTTGAGCCCCGTGTTGGGTTCTGTGCTGACACCTCAGAGCCTGGAGCCTGCTTCAGATTTTGTGTGTGTGTGTGTGTCTCTCTCTGCCTCTTCCCTGCTCACGCTCTGTCCCTCTCTCTCTCAAAAAATAAATAAACGTTAAAAATTAAAAGTTGGACGCTTAGCTGACTGAGCTACCCACGCACCTCAGGTGTCTCCCATTTGAAACAAACCCTGTACTTGAAGTTGTAGTTCACATGTGTGAGAAACTGGACACCCAATAGAATTTCTTCAAACTTGGTGAACTTTAGTGACTTGCAAAAAATTCTTTGATCTAAGTACCAGCTTTAGGAACACACCTACTGATTGAGAACACAGTATAGAAGTATTTCTATGTATACCAGTTTTGTTCCTTTTAAATTAGGGATTGTTGCGACTCCCTTTCCAAAGATCCAGAGAAGATTATTTTGTGTGATTCCATCCAAGAAAGGACAGGAAAGAAAAGTTGCTACTGAATTTTTTCAGGTCTCCCCCGAGTCTGGAAGAACTGTGTTTCACTTTCAGTGCTATATGGGAAAAGTGGTGCACGCAGCACAGCTTAGCGAATGAAGTCCTGTTTGGCATTTGTGATGCAGGGTGTTTCATCAGTTTCATGTAATGTAATGAGTTGCTTGTGTGGTCATGCTATTTCATGCTTCTTTACCTTAGCATAACCTAGGCACTGTGCTGGGCTGTCCATACATATCCTCACTTTGTCCTTGACTTCACTCTGGGTGCCTGAAGTTGGTAACATTGCTCACAGCTTTATTACTCTGCTTTGTTTTTATCAGGGTTGGCAAGGTTCAGTTTCTTTGCACTGGGTTTTCAGAAAATGAGTACACCTTCACATTGGTGTGGGATAGTTCTTTGTAAATGCTGCAGAATCTGTGATCTCCTTTCCTGTGCTTCTTTGTTCTCTACAGAGCCTTGGTGGCTCAGCTCTTTCTCCTTGACTGTAGCTCTTGGAGTAGGAATTACACCTGTCTCAGTGTTGATATTTTCCCTGATAATTTCCTAACTGGAGATGCTAATTTGTAATTTGTTGCATGATAATGTCATAAGACTAGGAAAAGTGAACACCAGCAGAGGGAGGGAGGGAGGGAAGATCATGCCAACAGAGCAAAAATCCCTAAGCGGATGTGTCTGTCTGAGGGGCCCCTCACTGAATAAACAGGAAAAGAGGCTGAAGGTCTTAGAGGTGTCCTGGGTTTTGACTCATTCCTGCTTCCCTTCAGTGTTTAAATTTTATTTTAAAAATTGTCATAAAGTAAAATTGACTTTGTTCTCTTTTGGTGTATAAGCCTTTGGATTTTAACACATATATAGATTTAACCACAGTCAGAATACAGAACAATTCCATCACCCCAAAAAGCCCCCCTTTCAGTTCAAATTTTGAAGGAATGTCTTGGTGCTGAAGAGACTTGCATTCTTCCTAAGGAGGGCTGTTTGGAAGGGCACAGAAAGAGGCTGTGGAGGGGCACACAGGTATGGCAGAATATGGGTAGCCTTCAGGTTTTCTCAAGAAGCCTGGAGTGTGCTCTCACGCAGGCCCAAGACCTCTCCCCAGGGGTCTGTGATGGTGTGTGTGTGGCCATTCTCAGTCTCATTGCTCATGTTATCACACTTCAGTGCTGCTTATCCTTCTAATGAACTAGAGTTTCATCTTAAAAAAAAAAGGTCTGAATGATGGCGGTTGTAGGCATTCATGGGTTTTGTAGTTGATGTCAGGATTTTCCATTAGTCTTTTTTTTTTTAATGTTTATTTTTGAGAGAGAGACAGAGCACGAGTTGGGGAGGGGCAGAGAGACAGGGAGACACAGAATCCAAAGCAGACTCCAGGCTCCGAGCTGTCAGCACAGAACCCAGTGTGAGGCTCGAACCCACAGACCACGAGATCATGACCTGAGCTGAAGTCAGGCGCCCCTCCCCTGTCCATCTTAACCTTTCAAGCTTCCTGCCTATTGTTGAGTGGTTTTCCAAGGCCAGTTTAGGAGAGTTGGGAGAGCAACTGGCCCATAGCCATAAGGAACAACACGGGGTACCTGATCCTGGAAAAGGAAGAACTTTGTCTACTCCAGAGGCAGGTGGAGAGAGTCTGCATCCTAGGAGGGAATCAGCTCTTGGGTCCTGTTTGTCCTCCCCCATTTAATTATATCTGTATCTCACCAAGTTTATTCCTGTGTGGTCCGTTGAAGTAAGGACTGCTATGCTAGTCTTGCCAGAAGGCCCCTGCGGGAGAGATCACCTGAGAGGTTTGAAGGTTGTAGCTCTTCTTTGAGGTTGTTTGAAAGTTGCGTTTGCAAATCACTGAATAGATTCATCATGCCAGCATCTGCCACTCATGGTCTTCATTGGCCTCCTGATTATTCATTGAAAAACCATTTATTGAGGGCCTGCCAGGTATAGTCACTGTGGTGGGGGTGTTACTTTTCCTGCCTCTAACTTGGAATTTGATAATAAAGGAGTCACCATCTGGATGTTTGTTGTTTTCATTGGTAGTGGGTTTTTGTGTGTGGGCTGGGGGAACTTAGGGCAGTGTTTTGGTCCTTTAAAAATTCTTTAAGGGTGGGAGGGGGAGGGTGACCATACCTTCTGTTTGCCCAAGGCAGTCCTGGTTTACATCTTTTGTCCTGGCATACTTATTTCTAGTGCCTCATTCATTCTGAAGTGTCCTATTTGGATAATAAATTAGTATGGTCACCCCCAATGGGGGGGGCACTTGTGTGGTCATCTGCTACTTAGTGTTTTTGTTGAAGTGTTATATGGCATCTGCTGTTTGGGCTTTTCCCACTCTGTTGGGGCCACACCAGTTTGTTTTCAATGGTCATGAGATAACAACCGTGCACAACCATGCATTTGTTAGCTACAGCATGATGTTTAACATTATAATATGGGGGAAAAAACTTGTAACATGGGATCCAGGGTGATGGTATTTTGGGGGCTTTTTAAATTTTTATTAAGAATGTGAGTTTTGGTGGTACATACTGGAGTCTTTCTGACATTATTTCTCATGGGACCATAGTTGTGGTTATTGTGATTATTTAGGGGAGATTATAAAGTATGGATGCTCAGGCCCCACTCTTAAGGATTTTGATCCAGTAGATCTGGGTGAAGCCCAAGATGTAGAATTACAAACAAAACGAAAACACCCAGCAACAACAACAACAAGCCCTCCTGGTGGACTGATTGTCATCTAGGGTTGAAGAACCACTGCTGTGGCCTGTGATCAAGGATTCTTGGCCCATGCCAGTACATACATGTGTGAGTATTCTGAGGAGTGAGGGCTGTGGGGCTTGCTGGAGAACTCCTGCTGGCCCCCAGGGCAGCCTCTGCTCAGTTCAACTTTACACCTGGTTTCCATGGGCCTGGAGACCCAGCTTTAACCAATCTGTTTTTTAAGGGAAACTTTAAAACTTAAAAATCTGGGTTTTAGAAATGTGCATTCTCTTCATTTTTGGAATTTTCAATTTTGAAAAATGGGCAAAAAGCACCCCCCCTCCACTATAGGAAATACGATGTCCAATTTAGCCAGTGAATTACCACGGAGAAGAACCTTGCTATATTAGCATCTAGAGAGTGGTTGCTGGCCTTAGAATTCAAAAGCATTGGCTTTATAAGATGCCAAGATCATCTGAAATGGTAGAAGTACAGCCGTAACAAAGACAGCACACACAAGCTATTAATGTGGCTCTGGAAGGGGCACCTGGGTGGCTCAGTTGGTTGAGCATCCGACTTTGGCTTGGGTCATGATCTAGCTGTTCACGAGTTCGAGCCCCGCGTTGGGCTCTGTGCTGACAGCTCAGAGCCTGGAAGTTCTTTCGGATTCTGTGTCTCCCTCTCTCTCTGCTCCTGCCTGGCTCACTCTCTGTCTGTCTCTCCCTCTCAAAAATAAGTAAACGTTAATTTTTTTTTTTTTTTAAATGTGGCTCTGGTGATAGACTTTTGTTATTACTCAGCAATCGAATTTTGTCATCTCATAGCCCAAGTAACCTCATTCCAAATGTTAATATGCAACGATGTGCACCATAGTTTTAGGGATTTATTTTTCAATGAAACATGTTGTTTTTTCTCCCTCTGAGTGTTGTCCTTACAGAAATAAGGTAGACTTTGTTTTGAGTGCTAGGTTATAAAGTCATAACTAGGCTCTGCCAAAAGAGACCTCATACCTCAACCTTGAGGATGGGGTTTTGCTGAAGAGAAACTGTGCAGTCAGGTGGAAAGTGGACAAGTCTGGAAGCTTTTTTTGTCCAAAGCCTTTGGCTTTGCCTCTTGCAGCCCTCTCTCTCTAACCCAAGCCTGAGCTTTGCACGAGGAAGCAGTCAGTGTTGAGAATGGCTTGGCTTGCCCAGAGAAGTGGTCTGTTCTGGTATGCTGGGCAGTGCCTGTTTTCACAGAGGTGTATTTGGGGCACTGTGTCTGTTGTTGGCATGAAGGAGTGGAACACGTTACCATTATCAGAGCTTGAATAGAACCACCATGTTGCCTACAAGCCGCGGAGGATGATGCCCTGGCCAAGTTAGTAGGGCTAGTGTGGCACACCCTGCGGCGCCTGTGAGTTTTTCTGTGTAGGTTAATTGGGGCTCAGAAGGTCCTGCAGGGCAAGTATTCATCACCTTTTTCAGCTCTGCACAAATGACAGGAGAGCAGAAAGGGCCTGCCTCCCTGACTACCAGTATAAAATAGCAACCACCCCATCCCAGCACTCCCTCTCCTCTTCTCTCTGGTAGGTTTTCCCTGTAACTTTTTTTTTTTTTTTTTTTTAAGCATCAGAACATATTCACAACAGCAGCAAAAGTATTCACTTGTGCCCCCCTCTTAGAATGAGAGCACAGACTTTCTCTACTTTGTTCACTATTGTATCCCTGGTGTGTAGACCAGTGCCTGGTAAATTAATATGCTGGCCTGGGGAGTCAGAGCCCTGAACATTTTATACTGAGATGACCACACTTCTGAGAAGTTAAGTGGCTCATTCAAGGTCATATATCTTGTCTAGTGGCAGAGTGAGCAGTTGAGTCATATGATCAGAATTTTTGTTTACTTTTAGTATCTTGGGTTTTACTTGGGAAAGCAAATTTTGGTGTATTTGTGGCTTGAAGCGTTTCAATTCAGTGTTCTCTTTCTACCTACAGCTCTGTAGGGTAATTTGAGATGCCTGTGGCTGTAGGTTGAAGAGAATGACTTCCCTGGAGCAGCACATGCATTGCTTGCTTAGAGTCTCATAGTCTCATGAACTCATAGGTTTAATCAAGTGGTTGTTGAAAGGGAAAGGCACTGAAAGAGTGGTGCTGGGCGTTTTTCCTGCCATCTCTAGTTAAGTGTGTTGGAGGGCAGAGTTAATTAGGCAGTTACATAGATGTGTGCGTGCTCACACTCATTTATCCCTGATTTGCTTGGCCAGCCTGCTCTGTGGGGCCATGGCTTCTGATCTAGGCAATTTCAAAGTTTGCTTTCTCTCCTTTGTATCATTTTCTGAGTCCTGCCCTTTTATGCTGATAGTCCCAGGCTTTTTGTAGACTCCAGTAATATTCCTAGAATTCAGCAGGGTGGGCACTGGCTGGGAGGTGTCTTATGGGGGTAGCAAAGAACTTTAGGGTGATTCCTTGGCAACTGTCAGATTTCTCAAAGTACTTTGGTTGCAACACCTGAGGCTGTGGAATGAGTAAGGGGTTGGCTGAAAAGGATTAAGAAGAGTTGAGAAGGCTTTCCTGAAACAACCCCTGGAAGCTTTCCTCCACGTGAGGGGACAGGCAGGGAAGCAAATAAGCTTGTATGAAGGCACACACCATCCCCTGACTGACCATAGATACTTCTTACCACATTTCACATACTGACTCCTGCTGCCCACTGTTGTCCATTTCCTGAGATGCAAGCAGGTTCTGGAATGCAGATCTTTAGCTTTATTTTTTTTAATGTTTTATTTATTTTTGAAAGAGAGAACGTGAGTAGGGGAAGGGCAGAGAGAGAGGAAGACAGAGGATCCAGAGTGGACTCTGTGCTAAGAGCAGACAGCCTGATGTGCGGCTCAAACTCACATTTTGTGAGATCATGACCTGAGCCGAAGTCAGATGCTTAACTGACTGAGCCACCCAGGCACCCCCTAGACCTTTAGCTTTCAATTGCAGTGGCTTGTGAGGAGAGGTGCTGTTCCAAATCACTGATTCAGGTACCTAGAGCTTTGCAGCCATTTTTCCCTCGTTTTGGTTGTATGACCTTGGGCTAGTTTTCCAATCTCGTGGAACCCCCCACTTTCTTTCTGTAAAATAGAGATGATTTTCTTCTTTGCAAGCTTGTTTCAAGGACTTCCTGTATTTTATATTAAAATATTGTATACTTCTTAATGTGCCAAGCACAAAAAAATCAGTATTATTGAAAATATTTGTTGCAAGAATGAATACACAGTGTGTGCTTCTCTATCATCCTTTCCTTTGTGGGGTGGGAAAGATTTGTTGGTAGGAAAAGTAGGAAAAGAGGAAACTGAAAAATAGAGGGAAGCATAAATTTCATCACAATTTCACTTTGCCTTTTCATTGAGTTATATAATGTGCTCATTGCATGGTCTCATCTTACAGACTGCTCAGGGAAGGTGGTCAAAACACTGCCTTTGGGGCAGTGATTGCCAGTGGGGCAATCAGCCAGCCCCACTGAGTTTATGTAAGTCCTAGTAAAGTTCTAAAACAGTTCTTTTATTTTATTTACTTACTCACAAAGTCTTTCATTTTGATACTTATTCTGATAAGGCTATAATGGGTGTGCACAACTGAAAAAAGAAGTGGCTATATAACAGTGAGGAAAACTCACCAATTTTTATATTATGGTTCTTTGTAGTAGATCATGATTTCTAACAAAAGATGCTTTGAGGAATTTTCTTTTTCAAATACCAAGGCAAGAGCTCTTCCTATTTTCTGTGGAAATATCTTTTAAACTTTTTTTTTTTAATTTTTAATGTTTAATTTTGAAAGAGAGAGAGACTGAGCACAAGCAGGAGAGGGGCAGAGAGAGAGGGAGACACAGAATCTGAAGCAGGCTCCAGGCTCTGAGCTGTCAGCACAGAGCCTGATGTGGGGCTTGAACTCACAAACCCAAGAACTGTGAGATCATGACCTGAGCTGAAGTTGGACACTTAACTGACTGAGCCACCTAGGCATCCGCTGTGGAAATACCTTTTAAACTATCAACTATTGTTTTCATTTTGACCAAGTTAAATTTTAGATGGACATGGTATGAGTTTGCATAAGGATACTTTGAAAACTTGAGTTGATGGTGTGCATGCATCATTTCTGGTAAGGGATGCTATCAAACAGACCTCAAAGGGAAATTCTAAGGGTGGGTTTTCTATTTTACCTCTTTTTTTTTTTTTTTTTTAAGAAACAATTGAGGTATTATGAAGAGTGAATGAAATTCATGAACGTGCTTATGAATATTCAGCACAAGCGTATTAAGAGGTGTATGCAGACTTGGAAAACCAGAAGGAAAACAAATATGTTACAGATCACATGAGGAAAGAATTATGCCCTCTAAACTGTATCAGTGCTGAGGACATGGCAGCAGAAGTAGTTGAGGTTCAGAAACTAGGTTATATTTGCATTTAGAAATCATTCCGGGAGACCCGAAGCTGCTTACAGTATGACTTTATACAAATACTGTAAATGTATCTGGGTTCAAGGACTGTATTAGAATCAGCTTCCTGAATGCTGAGAAAAGGTAAGGAACAATTTGGAAACCTTAATTGAAGGTTGGGTTGGTGATGGGCAGATGAGGAGCCCAGAATCGAATTCGAATCCTTGCATCATTTAATCTCTTGCCTTTTTTCCTCCCTCCCTCCCTTCTTCTCTTCTCTTCTCCCTTCTCCCTCTCTCCCTCTCTCCCTCTCTCCCTCTCTCCCTCTCTCCCTCTCTCCCTCCCTCTCTACACCTAACATCAGGCTCCAATTCACAACCCTGAGATTAAGCATCACATGCTCCACCAACTGAGCCAGCCAGGCACCCCTAATCTCTTGCTTTTTTATTAAGTTTGAGTGCTTTAGTGTTGCATCAAGTGATATTTCAATATTGAAATTGTGCCATGGGTGAATACTGAAAATTGAGTGTCATGTGAGGTAATGGGGAGAAATGTAGGAGAGCTTCTTGGTGGACATGAGGTTAGTGATCAGAGGAGAAAGAAGGGAACCCACAGAATCCTGTGTTATCTTTTGTTGTGGGTAAATGGTTAGACATTGCAATAAACAAACTTCTCATTAAAATTCACTATTCTGTGTATGATGCGGTTTATCTCTACCCACCCTGTCCTGCACAGATATCTCCCATTGGAGGGAACATCTAGCATGCCCATGGTAGTTTTGAACTTTGGAAGGTTTGACCTTGGAGGACCTGCCCCCTGCTTTGAAAGCCATCTCTCAGATACTGTAGTCAGTTGTACCCATCTCTTCCTGCTGATGCTGTTGCTGCACTCCCAGCGCTCCCAGTTACCATGCTGTCTTCTGGGACTAGGGTTCCTGTCTCACTCAGTGTGTTCTTCGTGAAGTTAGCAGGACCTGTTGCAGAGGGTTGTGATTTATCACCATTTTACAGAGGAAGAGAACGATGTCCAGACTGGCTCAAGATCACCGTCCTAGCATGTGGTGGAGTTGGGCTTCCAGTCTAGGGCTCCTGGTTTTAGTGCCCACTTTGGGTACCATTCTTCAGTATTTAAGTATCTTAATATGTGAAATAAAAGGAACTAATTTAAATATTGATTTCTTTTCTTTAAAAATAATAATAGAAATTTTTATCATAACAATATCAACAATTTAGAAAAGTACAGAAAGGTGAACTCACTATTTTTTGTAACAACAAATATGAAAATAACATGTTTCATGTGCAGTTCTTGCTATGAGAACACTCAAATAGGGAGTATGTGTTTTATGAGTTGTGTTATCTCCTTTGGTCAGTTTTATTTTGTCCAGTGGTGAGTTAAATTACCTTTAGGAGTATATTATTTTAATGTACCTTGACAGTCACGGATTCAAATGTCAGGTCTAGTGTTACCACATTGACTATTACTTAGCTGTTGAATGCAATATACCATGTCTCATAGTGGCTAATAACTTTATATGTTACTTTTGCCTATAATAAAGGGTTTGGTATTTGTTATGCTATTAAACATTCTTTTGTTATTTTAAACTAAAATTGCTTAATCTGGTCAGTTCAGTTTTTCAAGTAAGTAGAAGAAAAGGCAGTTGCAAATGTGTATTAAATGTTAATGATAGCTTGTTTGCAGAATCCCAAATCTCTGTTGTTTCAGATACTTTGATTTGAAGACTTGCCAGTGCCATGTCTTTTACTGTTAATATAAGAATTGATATGCTGATTTTTTTTCCTTTATATTTTCTGGACCCTTTACTCATGGTGCTTTTTTAATTTGCCAATCTCCCTCTTAAAACGTGATTCCTCACACTTACTACTGTGGTCCAGACACTGGCTCATGTGTGTACCATACCATGGGGCTACTCTGCCTCCTTTGAAAGGAGCACTGCCCTTTTTAATGCAGCTTCACCAGGTGTTTTAAAAAGCAGCTGCCCTTTCTTCCCAACTTACTTACTGCCCAGCCAAATCCCTCTCCTGCTTTGAAGGAATTATGCCTAAGCTCTCATGGCAGTATTTCTTTTTTTGCACTCTTTCATGTATATGTTCATCCAAATTGTCTCCACTTCTCAACATGAAGGTGCTTTTTGCTCCTTTGCTAGCTCACCTGACTGGAACTTGCTTGCTATCTGGCCAATACCCCTTCTACCCCAATTCTGTTCTAGAACACATCCAAAAATGACAGAGCAAGCATACAGAACCCAAGTGACTGGGCCTTCTTCAGAGGAGTCAGAATAACACCGCCTTATGTAACGTTCCCTGGGGCTGTTACTTAATTACAAGGACAGGATAGTAATTGATGTTCATAATGATTTCCCTGAGCCATTAAAGAAAGTTACTTTATTTATTTATTTAAAAAAAATTTTTTTAATGTTTACTTATCTTTGAGAGACAGAGCACTAGCAGGGGAGGGGCAGAGCAAGAGGGAGACACAGAATCTGAAGCAGGCTCCAGGCTCTGAGCTGTCAGCACAGAGCCCGATACGGGGCTTGAGCTCACGAACTGTGAGATCATGACCTGAGCCAAAGCCGGATGCTTGACCGACTGAGCCAGCCAGGCGCCCCAAGAAAAGTTACTTTAATGTACTCAAGATTTCAGGGTTTGGAAAGATTTCCATTCAGATTGGGCTCTCAAAAAAGATGTAAGCATCAGAATGACTCATTTATTGGGGATTGGGCACAAGGTAAAAGTTTTTACATGCTGTTTATTTTGACTATGATTCTTAGTGGAAGTTAAGTCTGTACATTCTCTGCTACTGAGGCATAATTTTCCTTAAAGGGATTGTTGTTCCAGATAAGATAGCTCCAACCTAAGAAAGGTATAATTCTATATTGAGGTCTTTAATTTTAAACTCTTGAGGGAATAGAAATTGCACTGTCTTCTTATTAAATTGCAAGTCTGCACTGATGTTATAACATGTACATATTCCTGTGCTTTCTCTGCCTTCCTGCTCATCCATAGCCTGATCATGGCAGGCTAATAAGGCAGGCTAATAATAAGAGGCAGATACACAGTTACTAAAGTGAGAGATATTAGTTATAAGCATGAGATGTGCAACAGCACAACCCTGCTCACCTCACACCGGTTAGGCTTTGGAGGAGTGTGATGGGAAAAGCAGGTGTTGGTGGGGTCATGTTGCCATTATTCCTGCTCTGTTGTAAGGAGGGTTTTGAAGACTGAGGTGTTTCTTGAAGTGTTCTGAGCTGTCTCTTTCAAGTTAATTATATGGTTCCTTATCTTAAATGGCTCACAGGGTGCTGTCTGGGTAACATGCCTCCCCACTTTGGTTGAATTTTGAAATTTTCACAGACACTTCCTAGAAAAGAGCACTGAGGAGTGGGGCCTGTGGTTTGGGGTTTATGAAACAGAACCAGTGAAACTGGTCTTTGCCTTTGGAGGTGGATGGATGTAGAACCTTAGAGTGGTAAGTGGATTGATTGCCCAGTGCAGGCCTCATGCCATTCACCATGTGGTCATGTGGGTTCATATTTGGCATTTAAAATAAGGAAATCTAAGGGGGAACATATTGGAATTAAAAATTTTTTTTAATTTTTTTTTTTTTTTTAGAGCAGTTTTAGGTTCACAGCAAAATTGAGAGGAAGGTACTGAGATTTCTATGTACATTGCTCCTGCATGTACATAACCACCCCCATTATGATAGCCTGCACCAGAGTGGCACATTTTCTTTTTTTTTTTTTTTTTATTTTGTTGATTTGACATGTAGGGTTCCATGGTTTACAGTAAGGTTGCTCTTGGTTTGTTCTGTGGGTTTGGACAAATGTATAATGACTTGTATCCATCATTATGGTGTAGTACAGATTGGGTTCACTGCCCTAAAATCCTCTGTGCTCCGCCTGTGCACCCCTCCTTCCCCCGTTCAGTTTTTAAATTGAACTATGTGTGATGTGAGTAAGACATCTTGGGGAGAGAATTGACACACTGGGGACTTGGCCTCACTAGTGTGTGTCCTCCTTGCTCTCTGGGTGTACTTTCTTGACTATTTAATCAGCTAGTTTGTTAACTAGGCTTGCCAGCCCTTTGAGCTCCTGAACATTTCAGAACAGAAGTTCTGTGTTTTTATTATAAACATAATTGTCACTTCTTAGAATTTACTTATTTTTAAAAAAATCTTCAAGTTTATTTATTTATTTTGAGAGAGAGAGAGAGAGAGAGAGAGAGAGAGAGAATATGCAGGTGGAGGAGGGACAGAGAGAGAGAGAGTGAGAGAGAGAATCCCCAGCAGTCTCCACACTGTCAGCGCAAAGCCGGATGTGGGGCTTGAACTCCCAAACCGTGAGATCATGACCTGAGCTGAAGTCAGATGCTTAACCGACTGAGCCATCCAGGTACCCTGAATTTATAAATCTAACCTTCACACATCAAAACCCCTAGCTAAGATGATGAGTGCATATGTTACTGTCAGTAAATATTGTATAGTCCAAAAAGGATATGAGAACGTGAATTTGGGCTTTTTAATACAAGCTTGGAAAAGTGATTTCCAAACTTCAGAACTCATAAGAATCACTAGAGACTGGCTTTTAAAAAGTCACGATTTCCTGTATCCCACTTATGGAATTCTCATGAATGGAGCCTGAAACTCTACACATCATGGGTGAAAGTTAGTGATTTTTGTAATTGAATTTTACATGCTTAAAAAAAAAGACTTAACATCTCTCTTTCCCACAAGAAACCTCTTATACCTAAGATATTACATCTGCATACCAACAAAACACCACTAAAAACATTAAGATCAAATAACAGCTTCCAAGTTGGCTAGGGAATGAGGAGCAGCCCCTTCTGCAGCAAGCACACGCATCACCCCATGATGGAATGTCCCCTTCCCGACTCAGTGGGAGATTGGCATCTTCTTGGTCCAGTGCAGTGTATGAAAACCCCCTTTTAAGGTCCTTGCATGTTTGGAGGGAGGTGATGCAGTTTGTGACACAGCTTCTAGTCCTGGGTGAGTCACTGAGTTCTCCCTCTTTCTTCTGGCCTGGGATTTGGACTATTTGTAGTTCAGATCTTAAGGGGTCCACATCTTGTCCTTTGGTGATCTTCAAGAGCATTAGGACAATCCTTAAAGGCCCCACTACAGCTTCTGTGGTGGGTCTACACTACTAGCCTCACAGCAATGGTCCCCTTAACAGTAGTACCTTTTGCACCTCGTACCATGGCAGAGCAATTTGTGTCACACTGTCCTGTTTCCTAAGTGTTTCTGATACAGAGTACAGTGTTTCTCTGTCACAATGTTAATGTCCCTTCTTGTGGATCTTTTTTTTTTAACACCCCTCTAAATTATAAGCTCCCTGAAGGCGGATCCAGTGTTTTATCTCCCCTGGGAGTGTATAGGGCATGTCTTGAGCACTGGTTAAATATAGTCAGTCTTCAGTTTACTGAGCATTGATAGGTTTTACTATTAAGCAAATAGAAAGCCAGTGTCAGGAAGTTAATCTCTGAAGTTTATGTTTCAGGTTAAACTCAGCAGAAAGGAAAAACATTCTGATCTCCAGTATTTATTGAAAGAAAATTTATGGTGAGATAAAGGAAGGAAAAACAAAAGGCTGTTACCAGTTTTAGAAAGCCATGGATGAGGCACTCTGAATGTGCTTACATATGCCTTCAGATTCCCTAAAGAATTCCTTTGGGATGTTCTTTTGTTGGCTTTTTCTGATTAATCACAGGAGAGAAAAGGCCAGGAATTGAGAGTAAGTTTTCATTATTGGTTACTACATCCGCATGTTTGATTATAATCACTTACAATATTTGTGTGTAGAATAGTAGACTTGGCAGCTCGTATGGAAGTTGGTTTAATAGGGCGTTTGTGGTCCTTTCTGTTTTGAAGTTTACAGCCTGTCTGGGTGTCAATCTTGATCTGATTAACTTAACCCTCTCAAAGCTTCAGTTTCTCTATGAGGTGGGGACGTCGGCACATACATATGTTGGGTTGTATCAGGAGTAAATGAAAATGCATAGGAAGCACTTTGTTCACTACGTGCCCTAAGAGTGGGAGCATCCTGGTGCCTTGTGTCCTGTTCTTACAGTCCTATATGTAGTATTAGAATGCTGTCCAGGTGTCACAAGGGCCATGCTTGCTGGAGTTCAGGCTGTCAGTGTGCTCTCTTGGGTTGTGGAGAAGAGAAAATATTTATTGTTCCTGAATTGTGTTTACTTACCTTTTAAAGTGTCATAAACCTGATAGAATTTTCCTCTCTAATAGTCTGTCCACTTTCTCAGGCTGAATGAGTACAAAAGCTTTATGATTCTGTGCAGAAAGATGAGATTTTAGTAGGAAGCTCTGTGAACAGAAAAGGAGCTGCTAAGTTGCAGTGCACATCCTTGTTCAGGTCTGAGGTACTGGTGCCATACAATGACAAGGGTATGTGAGGGATGATTGGTGTCTCAGCAGAAGCATGACCATCCCCTAGGATAGGAGCCCTGAGTAAAGGACTCAGGCTTTCATTTCTTTGATTCAGTCACACTCCAAGTTTTCTCCTGTGACCAGAGTTTGTCTCTCAATAAACATATGTATTCATCAAACGTATTTTAATGGAGTCACCTGGGGTCTAGGTAAAGATTATGCAGCATGAGTTAGTTACCTGTTATTTGGTGATATGCCATCTTTTTCCTCTTGGGATTTAAAAGCTTCCCTTGACTGAATGCTGATCTTCTGCCGCTAGGTTCCTCGTTGTGGGTTAGGGACAGACTTCATTCAGTAGAGGCAGACAGACAGGCTGTCACAGTGCCCTTGCATTTTAAAATCTTGTGGTGTGTATGTATGTGTATTTTTCTTGGAACATGTATCATTAATGTAATGCATATTTGCAGATACAAGGTGGCAATTTTGACTCTCTTAGAATCATGAAGGAGAGTCAGAAATTAGGGCATTTTCCTTAGCTTGGATGTCTGCCAAGAATAGTTTGAATTTTCCTTTTAAAAAAAGAAACATTCGTTTTCCCCATTTACAGACCAAAAATGAATCAAATGCCTTGAAGTTTGCTTTACTGAAGGGGATAGGTCTGGTTAGTGTGAGCCAGTCTGACTTTGTGTGAAATAATATTTATTGCAGTAGCAATTTTAATTCCAAATCTTGCTAACCCTTTGAGGGCATTGAGGGGAAATAATTTAAGCTGTTTCTTTAAAAACAAAAAAACCTCAACTGCAGGAATTTGACAAGTTGGTAGAAATGGGGAGTCCATCCCTCACATTTTATACAATTGTTGTAGAAAGGAAATTCTGCTACCGTTGTGTCTTGGGCAGCAGAATAATAAAACTTACCTTAGAGTTCTTCATCTGTCAGTAAGATAATGAATGACCTGCTTTGTTGGCCCTCATAAAGTTTTTTAGAAGCTACTAAGAAAATAGTTTATTGAATAGTATTTGGGGGCTTTTCTTCATTGGATGTCTCATTAGTGCATTAATGTTTATATGGTGCCTCATAGATAAAGCCAGGGGTCTTTAGTCTCTTCCTCCTGGCATTTTATAACACTGGATGGGACACCGTGTCCAAGAAATGCAGACAATAGGACAAAAGAGTCAAGTTTATAAATGGATATTAGGTATGTATATTTAATACTGACCAAGTCATATACTGGGGTGTTTTAAGAGTGGATGATACAATGTAAGGGTCCTGTTACTAGTAAGTTCCAAATCTCTCCATGCACAGGCTAGGCATTTTAGTGACAGACACAATTCTGGGTTCAGACTCAGGTGAAGGAAAGTGGTCATATTGGTCATCTTTAGGGAGCAGACTACATGAAGCAGCCTTTAAGAGACGGTATAGAGGTCAGCGTGGAATGCTATAGTAGATGCTATAGTAGCCTCAAACTTCAGTGAAATAATGCTTTTTCTTGTATTCTTGAGTCCCCAGCACCAGGCAGTTGGTTATGATTATGTGTATTTTCTCTTCCTATACCACTGAGGGCCATTTGTTACACTCTCGAGTGATGCCAAGGGAACATGGGTAGGGCTTCTCTGATGGGTGGGGGCATCTGACTTTTGGAGACTTAAGCTTATAGCTGAGCTACCCTAAGCGGGTGACTGTATTCTCTCTTGGTTAATACTGAGTAAATCACAGACAAATTTTTATCCTTTCAAACAACTCTTCCTATGACCTCCTTAGCACACAATTACATGCATATAGATGTTTAGTACATTCAGCCCCAGCTGTAGTTTTTCTCCTGGGACTGTTATGCTCACCATTTTGGTTCTTTTAAGCAAAGATGATCCATCTGAGTAGGTAATTATTTGTTTCAAATTTAGAGGTTGTCTTTTTGTTTGTTTCTTTAAAAAAAAATAGAGAAGTATATTACTTTAGCACCCCACTGCCTTTCCTCATATTGGCCATGCCTTTTGAAAATGAGAAATGGGCCTAACTTGACTAGGTAAGGTAGTTGCAAGGTGAATTAAGAGAAAAGGTTAGCATGGGCCTCTGGTGAAAGTGTAGAGAGGAAGACTGTCATGCGAGAGTCTACTATATGCCAGATACGATGGCAAGGGTTTTATGTATTGTATGCACTTTATTTATAACCTGTCTATTCTAAAAAGAACATTGGGATCCTCCAGTGATCCTAGGAAGCTTGTCAAAGTTAAGCAGCTTTCCCAAGGAAATGTAGTAATGAAGTGGTAGCAGAAAAATGAAAGCCCAATGCTGCCAGAGTCCCAAATTTCATTTCTTTCAGTGTTGTCTTGTTTCTTGAAGAGGAGGGAGACAGAATTCTTGGACCATTTTCTGATTTCAATTTAAATTTAAAATGGACCTAATTTTGGAAGACCTGGTATGTGTTAATGAAGACTAGTGCCTTTGTGTGGTCCACCTTCTGACACAAATAATTGATTAGTTGTTAGGTCCTGATTCTCTAATCCCTTAGTAGGGGAAACTCAAGTTCTTGGTAAAGCAAATACTAAGTGAATTCATAACTCTAAGCTTTTATGCCACTGTCAGACTGCTAAGTCTTTTTCTTTTCTTTTTTAAAAAATGTTTATTTGAAAGAGAGAGGTAGAGCACATGAGCAGAGAAAAGACAGAGAAGAGAGAGAGAGAGGGAGAGAGAGAATCCTAAGCAGGCTCAGCGCTGTCAGCACAGAGCCTAGTACAGGGTTTGATCTCACAAATCGTGAGATCACGATCTGAGCTGAAATCAAGAGTTGGACACTTAACCAACTGAGCCACCCAGGCGCCCCTGCACTATAGTTCTTCTTCATGATAAACCTGTGAGTTGAGCATCACTCTTACCCCTTTTATACAGACGGGAGACTGAGGCACTGTTACGTTACAGAGTGGAGGACATGAGGTGTGGACACAGTCTTGATGCTGGAGTCCATACTCTGGATCACTATCCTGTAGCTTTAGGATCTTGCCAGTGCCCAAGACATGAAGGACAACTAAGTTTCCTGTGTGTTAATGCTTAGCACAGAGCTGGGGTTACAAAACTTTTAAAAACGACTGAGGTTAGGGGAACCTGGGTGGCCGAGTCAAACATCTGACTCTTAATTTCAGCTCAGGTCATGATCTTTTGTTTTGTGGGATTGAGCCCCATGATGGGCTCTGTGTGGACAGCCCCAGGGCTACTTGGGATTCTCTCCGTCTCTGTCTGTCCCTCATCCACTAGTGTGCACATTCTCTCTTTGAAAATAAATAAACATTAAAAAAAAAAAAAGACTGAAGTTACAGATCCTATGACACACATAGGCAAAAATTTTAAATAAGTGATTCAGGAATGGACACTATCAAAAGATACTGAATCTTGGACAGACAGGTAGTAAAAGATGGCAGTCAAATCAGAAATATAGGAGCCCATTTAATGTTCATAAATTAGAACTTTCTTGACACACAATTGTATTCCACGCCAAGCATCTCTGAGATGGAGCTTCTATAGATGTTACATGACTTCTTAGATCATTTTGTGTGCCTTATGGTAACATACATATAGGGCAGCATTTTTATTCAGGATTGTGGGTTACGTAGCTTTTAATGCAGAAAGAGTGCCAGACTGTGGAGCAGAACTGTGTGAGAATGCTGGGGAAGGTGTCTAATGGGGTACTGACGCAGCAGCTGAGGTAGCGGTTCAGATCTTTTGAGGCTGGGTATGCTGGAAGAGCATGCTGGTGGACTGGTAGCTGGGAAATGGCGGAAAGGGCAGGAGGTGTTGTTTCTTGGATCATGGACCAATGTGGGATAACCCTTCTTGTCTCAGAAGCAGAACTTGAGACTGAACTGCAGGTGTATGTGTTGTGGCAGGTGGTGTCCCCACTTTTGAAGACCAGGAAGGTAGTTCACTTTGGAGGAAGGTGGTGATGTCTGCGGATTGGTGAGAATTGGGTTGAGGTTCTTGGCCTATGGATTTTGTCCTAGTTTCCTGTATGTTGTTATTGTGCACTTACTGCTCATGAACTGCTCTGCCATTGCAGGAATCCATGGTGTCCCAACCACATACTGTTGAGATGTAATTGTAATACAGTGTCATTTTCATGGAGTCGTTTTGTCCTAGATGTAACTTGAGTTCCTGGGTAAGCTTTCCAGACTAAATGGAGAGCTTCCCTCAAGTTTCAAGTTCTAAAGTTCCTAACTGTTCATCATGAGACCACAAGAGAGACAGGCTCTTGGGAAATATGGGGACATTCTTTGTGTTTTACATTTGTTGCAGACCGTTGTTCATAACGCCCTGAAGTAGATCATGCTCAGGATATCTGGGTAGCTCTATGTTACTCGCCGGAGAAAAGGCCGGCAGAGCACTGTAAAGAGTGGATGGAGAAGCACAGGACTGACAGGAATTAAATCCATTCCTGTTCATCTGGGTGAGAGGAGAATGACCTCACATTGGTTTGAAATGCCAGGGATAGAAATAGTGAGTTTTAGGTCCTAAGTCAGGAATTATACTATAGCTGTAAGAAAGCACTCTCTGTTTCTGCATCATCCCTATCTCCCTCTGTTCTGGGTAATTATTTTCCAACGTCTCTACCTTGGGACTGCAGGAAAGCTTCAAAGAAGACTCTCAGTATTACTTTCATAAAATCAAGTAATGGGTCTTGAGAGTATACTGGGGAAAAATGACTTTTCCATTTTTTGACAATAAATACCTAGAGGTTTTTTGGGTCATTTCATTCTTGCAGGATGTTAAGAAAGAAAAAGTGACTATCCTGTTGTATAGAAGAAAATATTAAGTTGCTTAGGTTGAGAGGTAATGATGTGTAAATTGAACCCAAGACAGAAAGAAGGAATTGATGCTTTATCGAAACTCAGTTTGTTCTACTACTTGTTTATTAAGTGTGGTTCATTGGTATTACAAACCGTATTGTTCTATTGGGGAGCATGGGACTAATTTCATTATCACTTTTGAGAAAAATTACAAAAGAGATGATGCATTGAAACTTCAGCCATTCTGTTGTAATGATCATGCAAAACAGTGGTGCCAATTGTGTTTCTTTTTTTCTGTTTTTCAGGGTCGACATGTTAAAACTGGTCAGCTGGCGGCCATCAAAGTTATGGATGTCACTGAGGTAAGATTGAGGCACAAATCTATCTATCTCTCTATATCTATTTATGTTTTTATTAAAAAATTTCTTAAAGTTTATTTTTGAGAGAGAGAGAGAGAGCACAAGTGGGGGAGGGACAGAGAGAGAGAGACACACACACACATAGAATCCAAAGCAGGCTCCAGGTTCTGTGCTGACAGCTCAGACGTGGGGCTCAAATTCACTAACTGTGAGATCATGACTTGAGCCAAAGTCGGGTACTCAACTGACTGAGCCACCCAGTCGCCCCTTAAAAAAAAATTTTTTTTAATGTTTACTTATTTTTGAGAGAAAGAGAGAGTGAGAGTGGAGGAGGGGCAGAGAGAGAGGGAGACACAGAATCTGAAGCAGGATCCAGGCTCTGAGCTGTCAGCACCAGAGCCCGACACGGCTCGAACTCACGAACTGTGAGATCATGACCTGAGCCTAAGTCAGATACTTAACTGACTGAGCTACCCACGTGCCCTGAGGCACAGATATTTTTAAAGAAATCATTATATAAAAGACAAGATTCTCCTGTCCCTGTAACCCCCATTGTAAGAGTATTGTTCTGTTTGTAGAATCGATCTTGAACAAATTACCCCCCTGTGACATTGTGGGTTTATAAGGTCCAGCAGACTAGTTGGTTTAAATTGTTGCAGATGGTCCCCAAGTAACTAGGAATCAGTAGCATTTTCTTAAAAAAAAGGGGGGGGGGTGATGTCATCCTTGGCAACTTAATGGACCATAATTGGAAACATCTTCTCTAATGGAAAAGAAAGATTTGAGAAGGGATCATGGAGGTCACATGAATAGGGAGATTGAGGGATGTGGGGTAGGGGAAAAGCTTCTCTAGGGTATTAGGCCACATTTGGGCCATTTCTTTTATTTTTAACATGGGGAAAGAAAACAGATCCAGCCAAGTTCCCAGAGGTTTGAAAACAGAAACATCTGCTAGAATGCTGAGCAGATTGTTGGCAAAATTTAGTAGCAAAAAATAGTTCTTGAAATGGTCACATGAGGATTTACTCTGTAGCTTTAGATGGGAAAGAGGAGAGTTTAACTCAGACAAAAAGTAAGTGTATGTGTTCTTGTATGTGTGGATGTATATACATGCATAAGTCTATATTTAATTTTTAAAGATAACCCTAGATTGTAGTGAACTAAATCCATCTTACTTTAAATTATTTTTATCTGAAATTTTACTTTTCATTCTTGTGATTGCTTCTGACTTGCCTAATTGTAAATGAAATTTACCATCATAACATCACAGATTCTAGAGTTAGCCAGCAGCTGTGGGGATTTGGGATATCTTTAAATCAAGCCATATCTCCAAATCTGGGGTTGATCTAGGGAGATCATGGCTAAACTGATCTCAGGTGTGCGATATTGAGTATTGTAAAGAGGTTTCCTCCTCAGCCCTATTCTCTCTTTGGTCTCTAAGAACATGCTTATCTCCACTATAAATATTTGTTAGTAAGAATTAGAAAATATTGTTGTCTGTGGAGTACAGGACATTTGAAGACGTAACATTTTATGAGATGGCTGCTCTTTTTCTGCCAAAGAAAATACTGAAGACTTTATAATGAAAAAGTACCCGTGGACTATTCTCTTGCTAGAGTGACCCTATCTTGGTGCACATCTTAGGGGGAAATTGGATGCTTTCCAGTTAAATGTTATTTTTAAGATTATAGAGTGGTGAAAGGAGCAGAAATTCTAACTTAACTGTAATTTAAATACAATAGTCAAGTTATTTATGAAGTGCCCTCTGTGAATGGAATGATGGATGGCACCTTCCTGTCAAGCATCCGTTCCTGCTATTGTGCATGTTGCGGGTGCTGCATTGGGAAATGGGGTAGCCAAAGCCTATACTTTCTGGCGTTTGTTAACATACTTCCTGATTTGTGTACGAGCAGACAAGGTACCATTTTAAATGTAAGCTTTTGGAATTTTACGAAGCACTTTGAAAGTCCTCAGGATTGTGTTTCTTTCCTCACTTCAGCCTGTGCTGCTCTGGCTGACAGAGTTTTTGTCACCAGCCAGGCTGTGCTCCCTTCCTCATCTTCTCTGTAGAGATCCTCTTCCTCTAAGCTCAGCTCTGATTATAACTGCAGTATGTGAACACTCTTTTAAAAAAGGTGTAAAATATAGGAAAATACATTTTTTAAATGTTTATTATTTATTTTTGAGAGAGAGTGCGAGTGGGGGAGGGGCAGAGAGAAAGGGAGACATAGAATCCAACATGGGGCTTGAACCCATGAACTGTGAGATCATCACCTGAGCCAAAATTGGACACTTAACTGACTGAGCCACACAGGCGCCCCTATAGGAAAATATTTTTAAAAGTTAAATTCTTATTTACTACCTTACAATAACCACTATTGGTGCTTTGGTTTGTTTTACTCATCTTTTATGAGCATGGCTATGAAATACATATCTATGTGTGTAATAGATGCTTTTGTGTTCTACTTTTGAATTGTATACAAAAGGTACTTCCTTGCCTGTAAAATCAGGCAATGTTGGACAAATGCATTTTCAGGACTCCTTTAAAAATAATTATACAGAACCCATGTATTCAGGTAAAATGAAAACCAGATGGTGAGTCTTCAGAACAAATACAAACCCAATCAGCCATTTACCATATTGGCGTCTCAGTAATGTTTCTTGTGTGTTGTTTTCATACAGTGACCTCTGTGCTATAACTTGGGGCACAGTCAGGGCTCAGAGCAAGTAGTGATTATGGATAGAGGATGTCATGCAGCTGGCACCCTGGAAAACATGCCCTTGCTACTCCTCACATCAAGAACTTCCTAGCTCTTGTAAAGTTTTGGGCATTGGCCTAAGGGGGATCTGGGAGCAGGCTGGCATGAGGGGGAATTTGCAGCTGAATTTTCTGGTTTCAGCTCCAGCAGGAGGGGCTGTTGGAGTGGTCCTTTTGATGAGAGCAGGCTTCTGTATGGTTTCTTTCTTTCTTTTTTTAAGCTTATTTATTTGCTCTGTGTGGGGAGAGGGGGAGGGACAAAGAGAGAGGGAGAGAGAGAATCCCAAGCAGGCTGTGCACTGTCAGTGCAGAGCCCAAGGTGAGACTCGAACTGAGGAACTGTGAGATCATGACCTGAGCTGAAATCAGGAGTCTGACGCTCAACCCACTGAGCCACCCAGATGCCTCGGTATGATTTCTGACTTCTACTCCATTTCTACTCAGGAGCAGAAAGTGTGAATGCTTATTCTTCAGGAAAACAATAGATTTGTCCTGATTCTTGAGCCTCTTCCTTAGGTGAAATTGAGAGGCAGTTACCAGGGTACTAGTTATTCCTCAGACTCAGAAGGCCAGAAAAGTAGTAGGTGTGGGGAGGTAAATGGTCTAGCTGCTCTTCTCCCCAGCTGTCAGCTGTTGGCATCCCTGAATGAATGTGCTCTAGGCTGGCTGCACTGAGTCCCTGTCACCTCTGTACTTGATTTTGTGATCCTGGACAACTGAGCCAACTGAGAATTCAGATTGCACCCTGAGGTGAAGCAAAGGTACTGTGTAGGAAAGTGAGGGGCCTGGATGGGAGGCGTTTATTTGTAGGAGATGTACAGATCTCTCTGTATTTCTTCTCTTCTCAGACTTTAACAATCTTAAGAATTGACTATCTTTAGGGTTTTGAAGGGCTTTTTTTAAAGAAAGCTTATCATTTCTCAGATTGGTTGTGGGAAGGGTTTAAGAGCAGGTTAAGGATATGTTCAAACTGGAGAAGACCAGGACATGAGATCTATAATGTGGTGTTTTTGTTTTTGAGGTAGTTATAGATTTGAAGAATTTGCAGAAAATTATATAGGGAGTATATAGGGAGGTCCCATGTATCATTCACCCAGTTTTCCCCAGTGGTAACATCTTTATAACTGAAGCCCTTGCACAAAACCAAGCAAGGCAAACAGTTGCTCTTACAACTTAAGGATTTGACCTGGCCTCCAGTGTGTGGTTATAGCAAACAGGCCTGCACCATTACGCAGTGTCTGCCTGCATGGCTTAGAACCAGTTCAGGCCACTGGCAGTTGGCACTGATCCACTACACAGAGTTTGTTTAGAGTTCCCCAGTTTGACATGCACGTATGTGTTTTCAGGGAAACTTGATTGAATTGGTTGTTTGAATTCTTGATAAACCCCTTCTTTTTAATCCCTGTGTCTTAATTGTTGTTATATGTGAGGGGCTGGTACTTTGTTTCTTGCAGTTTGGGGATATCCCATTATTTTGAGTTAATGCTCTGGAAGATAAAAAGGTGAATTAGCTAGACCAGTAATTCTCAACTTGGGGTTCATAAACTCTTGGAGTAAGATTTATCTCTGAGAAATAAATTTTACGTTTTCATTTTAGTAATTTCCCCCAAACTTTTTACTATGAAAATGTTCATAATTACAGAACTGTTGAAGGAATGAACACTCTCTCCTTTGCTTAGATTCAATAGTTGTTAACATTTTGTATATGTATTGTGTATTGTTGTGGCACCACAATGACCCTTCACTTGTCCATACCTGAGTGTACTTGTCTTAAAATACAGTCTTCCACATAATCCTAATACCACCTAAAAGAATTAAATAATGCTTTCAGAATTTCTCCTGATGTTCAGTCTGTATTCAGATATCCTCAAGTGTGCCAAAAATGTTTTTACAACCATTTTTTCAAATCCTAGTCCTGCCAAGGTTTGCACATTACATTTGGTTATCTTTTAACTCATTTCTTGTCTTCATCCATTCCTCTGTGTCCTCCTGGCCCCTCCCATTCTTTTCCCTCCCAGGTATCTGATGTTCACTCAAGTTTGAAAACCCTTACTTTAACGGAATCTTAGGAAAGAAGCTACCCCCGCATATTTACGAGTGAAGATTTCTAGCTCAGAGACACTGGCACCTCTTGCTCAGGAGTACATTGCTAGTTAGATTACAGAGATTAAAACCCAGATCCTTGATTCTCAATGAGCCTTTGAAAGTAGTCACAGTTTCAAACATTTGGTTCTGAGTAGGCTTGTAGAAAGACCTGATTTGATCTGGACCTTAAAGAATGAATGGATCTTGACCATTTTTCTCCTTTCCAAAGTTTTTTAGCAGATCACCCAGAGCAGACTTTTTTTTTTTTTTTTGTCTTAGGATCAAAATGTTTGTGGTTGGTAGTTGTGACTTATTCCTTAGAGGACAGGAAGATGTCGGGCCTGATGCCCATTGGGGGACAGGAAGCCAGCCCGCAGATTTTATTGAGTACCCTCCATATTCTTGCACTGTGTTCTAGGGATGTGAGAATAAAAGGTATGTAAAAACACAGCCTTGCCTGGAATAGCCAGTAAAAACCTAGCCTCTGCCTATCATCAAATTGAAGAGGCAAGAGCCACAGAAACAGCCCAATGCAAAGCAGCATAGCTCATATCTGGTAGGTAGAACAGTGTTTGAGCACCATCTGAGCTAGGTCCATGAAAGAGGAACAGGACAAATTTCTTGCTCTTAAGGAGTTCATGCTCTGACAGTAGGGAGCAAAACAAACTTACTCCAGTGACAAAGCAAGGCCCTGTCAGGCTTGACAATTTTCTCTCTTTTCATTTGGAGGGGAGCACAATGTAATGAATGTGCTGTTCTTGTCTAGACTGAACATAAGAACAAAAGGAAGCAAGGGAGAGATCTCTGTGGACTGTGTGACCTATTGTTCCATCCTGTTGTTCTTCAGAGTCCAGTTAAATGCTGCAGGCCTTACAGCTTGGTACTGGCTTCTTCCATTTCAGGCAACGGGTGGCACTTTCTCCCTGCCCTTCCATGGCTCTGGCCCACTCACCGTAGCATCGCTCACTGAGGGTTGTCAGGAGAAGCCGCCTGTGCATCAGTGAGACCATGGGCAGCTGTCAGTTTTGACAGCAGTTGTGTGTCCTCCTCTACCTCCCTCCCCCACCCCTGCCCCAGTTAGTCTTTCTTTCTTTGCCTTTACTTTTTACCTTCACAAGCTGCCTTCTGTCTCTTTGCTACTGAGAGAGAAACTGATGTGCCAAGTTTATGGCATGCCAGATTTCTTATCTGGCATTTTCTTACCTTTGATAACTTCTGACTTAATTTAAATGACCTTGATTCTAGATTGCAATTCCTAATTAGGATTGTTTTCCTTACTCAGCTTTTCTATAGATAAAGATCACAAGTTGTATCTCTTTATTATTATTATTATTACTATTGTTATTAATACTGGTACAAGTCTGAAGAAAAGCTCTTAAATCGATTAAATTTTGATTTATTTTAATTAAAAAAGCATGACAGTGATTTTGAGAACTAATAGTTCTATCCTTTGTACCCTCAAAGAATACAATAGTATTTCTCAGCTTCATTTTCATTATCACCTCCTGAAGAAACCTTTGCAGATATTTTTTCCTAATTACCCTTTGTGAAATTTTAAAATGTCTGTACATCTGTTCATGTACTGTATGTATATCTTTATGCTCTATACATAAAAATGACTTAAACTTTTTCTCTTCCACCTCCAAAAATCACATTTCACCTCTGTTGGGGAGGGGAATGATATCACCCAAATTGAGACTACCTGGTATAGAATAAGATAAACATATGACCTTAGACAAATGAGCTAGAGTAAGTATTGTGCTATTTCAATATTTTCTTTTTTTAAAAAAATTTACCAGATACTAGAACTAAAGTGATAAAGAAGATCTACTAGCTGGGAAAGTATAGAGTGCATGAAGTGCTAACACATTTTTTATTTTGACTTGTGCCAGGCATCGCATTGGGTATGGTAAAGGCACTTGCTTGAATTCACATAGCAGACTTTGAGACCGATATTATCATCCCCTCTTTCTAGAAAGAATGAACAAAGGCTTGGACTTGTATCCAAGCTTTTCTGATTGTAAAGCTTGCTTCTCTTTCTTTTCAATCTGTCTGTCCTTCTTTTCCCAAAGTAATGTGGAGGGCACAGGTTGAACTTCTCAACAAATAGGTAACTGTTGAAGTGTTTTAAAAATAACTGCTGATGGTGATACGACAGTGAAATTTTTTAAAGGATTAGTTTTTGTTTTTTGGCAGAGATAGAATGTGTTTCTATTTTGGATTAATTCGTTCTAACTTAAGAATGCAACTGGATTTTACAAAATACCAAAATTCTTTGTTCTTATCTATTTAATAGATAAATAAGCAAAGGAAGATTAAAACTAGGTCAGCTGTATACCTCAAATGTTTTGTCTTTCATTTTGAAAAGCCTTCATTTTATTTATGGATGACAATAGTTGATACCCAGAAAGGCAGTTGATCTGGTTTCATAGCTTGTTGCCAGAATAGCATCCCAATCTTCTTTTCATTGCCCTGAGATATCTCTAGTTCACATTAGGAGTATAGTATAGTGCCGTTCTGTAGTTGTCTTCTAATGTAGTAGCCAGTAACAAGTTGCCATGCCTTGTGAGTTGTAGGAGCTCAAATCTTTGGTGAATTGTATAGGATGGTCTGTTTCTCGTGGATACTTGGAGAAACTTATAATAGATCTACATTATTGTTTTCATTGTCCAAGAACATTATAGTAATATATTAGAAATAGAGGACTCTTGAAGATATCCTATTTTATAGCATTCTCAATTTTTGTAATAAATATTAATAATCATAGATGTTATACATTAGTCATAAATAAGTTAAGATCTGTTCCTCACACTTAAATTTCATCCCTCTAAGGAAAGAAAATAAGAGTGTTTTAAAATTATTAGTGTTTAGAAAGAGTTCATTTTTGGGTTTTATTTTTAGAATTGCCATTGAACTAATACAAATGATTTATCTTTTTTCTCCTCTTTCCTATGAACATAAATTTGAAGCCTATATATATTTTTCAAGGTGAATTTATAGTTTATGAGCCTCATAGAAAGTCCACCTCTATTATATTTAATAGTCATGTCCTGGCTTTTACCCCAAGACAGTAATAACACCATTTGTTAGAGTAGGGCCTAGAATGAAATTTAATTTAATTTAAAGCTTTTAGTTTCCTCATCTGTAAAATGAAATAATAATTCCTACTTCATAGGCTTTTGTCAGAATTAGAATTCTAGAATAGATGTAAAGTGTCTAGTATATTAATTTTTTACATAGTAAATGAGGGTTTCTTTGTTTTCTTCGCTGGGTTAAAGATACCAAGATAAAATAACTCACTTTTGCTGAAGACTTCTGTTACTCCTGGACTTTGGTTACTATTGTTATTCTCCTTTGATACTCATGACTCTGTTCTTTCTGTATCTTTCACTCCTGAAGGTTTCTGCATCAGGTGGCTTCTTTGTCCCCTCTGGTTATAGGCATCGCTGTCTGGTTCTTGGCGATTGCTTTTGTCGTGCCCTATGAGCAGTTTTCTAGTGCTCTTTTAATGACTGCCTAGGGAATAATTTCCATGCATTCATTTCTTGCTTCTGTTATTCTTTACTAGATTAGAAACTCTTTACAGGAAGCTAACTCTTAGGATTCTCATAGCCCTTCTAGGCTTATGACAGAGCCCTTCACATGGATGATGCTTAGCTTACTTTGCTGTTTCTAAAGAATGTCCTGGCAGTTTTAAAGATTTTTTTAATGTTTATTCATCTTTGAGAGAGAGACAGAGACAGAGCACGAGTGGAGGATGGGCAGGAAGAGAGGGAGACACAGAATCCAAAGTAGGCTCCAGGCTCTGAGCCGTCAGCACAGAGCCTGATAGGGAGCTTGAACCCACCATGAACCACAAGATCATGACCTGAACCAAAGTCAGCCTAAGCCCTGAGTTGGACGCATAACCAACTGGCGCCCAGGCGCCCCTGTCCTGGCAATTTTAATGGAGAATTTCAGAAAGTGTTATGGACATTGACATAAAATATATAAAGATTCCCTCTTGTAAATTAGAGGCAGCTCTTAATAGGTGTGTACTAGTATATTTTTATTATATTACTGTACTTTAAAATCCTATGTCTTCTCTCTTGCTTTGTGGGATAGTTTTAAAAAGGAACAGAGAAAAATGTCATTCATTCTTACCAAAAATATGACAAAGTTCTAATCACTTTGGCCAGATGCAGTTTTGGTTTATTTGGGACTGGAAATGGCAAATATCAACCATAGTTTGCAGGGTTTTTTGTTTAATTTTTCTTAAATGCTGTTCATGAAGTTGCACTAATTCATTCATTTAAACCATTCCTGAACACCTGGTCTTTTTAATACCTACTATTCTCAGATCTGGGGTGAAATAGAAAATTAATTATGCTCTAGAAGGAGCTATTCTTGATCTGTTGGTTAAACAAAACTTGCTGTGAACGGGATGCTCTTTGTGATTGTTAATGAGCACTCTCCAGGCAGCTTCCATAATTTCTTAGTTTAATTCCATTGCTTAATGAATCAAAAGCATTTTTCTAAGTAAATAGTTGAATAAAAAAGTCACCCAGCAAATTCTGCATAACCTAAATTGCCAGTTTTAAAATATAGGCCCTGGGAGCACCTGGGTGGCTCAGTTGGTTAAGTGTCCTACTCTTGATTTCTGCTCAGGTCATGATCTTACATGTAGTTTGTGAGATCGAGCCCTGTGTTGGGTTCTGTGCTGACAGCGTGGAGCCTGCTTGGGATTTTCTCTTTCTCCCTCTCTCTGCTCTTCCCCACTCATGCTGTCTCTCAGAATAAACAAACATTAAAAACATAAAATATGGACCCTATTCTTTTAAAAATCTCATCTTCCCTCTCCACCATTTTTTTTTGGCGGGGGCGGGGGGAGGGGCGGCTATAAGTGAAAAATCTTGACATCTCCCTTCCTGTTTCCATTCCCAGCAAATTTATTAAAAAAGGTGTGTTGGAGGTTCTCAAGACCATCATCAGGTTTGATGATTCACTAGGAGTACACAGGACTCAGCATGTAGTTTTACCCTCAGTTGCTATTTATAGTACAATGGAAGGACACAAAGCAAAAATAGCAAAGGAAAAAGGTGCATGGGATGAAGTCCAAAGGGAGCCAGGTACAAACTTCCAGGAGTCCTGTCCTGCTAGAATCCTATAGGACATGCTTCATTCCCCCAGCAGTGAGTTGTCATGTGAAGTGTTGTTGCCTGCCAGGGAAGCTCATTACAGACTCAGTACCCACATTTTTTATTCGGAACTGGTCACATAAGCACATCTGTCTGGCATGTACCAAAAATTTCAGACTACAAGCAGGAAAACAGGTGTTCAGCAATAAACTGTATTCTTTATTCAAACCATCTAGGAACAGTGAGCCACTCTTATCAGTTCTAGGAGTGGGGGAAACCCTCCTGAAATCCAAGGGCCAACCTCGCAAGGAGGCCATTCTGGGGATAGTGTTCTCAGGACTTGGGACCAGACTCTTCTGAACTCTGCATTCATTTCTCAGCGTCTCTAATTGGGTGTCTAATAGCCCACACTTAACATATGTCATGTGAGCTCTTACTCTTCCCCCATAAACCTGTCTTACCTGTAGCCTTGCCCTTTTTCATTTGGCATTCCCAGCCTTCTGTTTGCTTGGGCCAAAAAAGCCTTGGAGTCCTTGGTGACTACTCTTCCTGTCATATATACTCACCTCATTTGTTAGGAGATCTGTTAGTGCATCCTTCCTTCAAATGATACCCAGTTTCTGTCAAAATAATCATGGCCATTGGTGGACAGTGGGAGGGAGTGAGCCACAAGTTAATAACTGTTGAATGTAGATTATAGATAGGTACAGGAGAGTTTGTTATCCCGTTTTCTAAACTTTGGTGTATTTGAAACTCATAACAAATTATAACCATCATAAGAAACAATCACACACGTGGACCTGTCTGCTACTACTACCACCACCCCGTCCACCCTTCTTTTCTCAGCATGGCAGCTCGGCGATCCTTTAGAAATGTCTGATTGGAGTCTTTCATTGATTCCTTACTTAGCTCAGAGTAAAAGCCCAGGCTCTCAAAGTGGCCTATAGTATTTTGCTTGATTGGCTCCCTGCCCTGTTCTGTCTCAGACCTCCTCTCCTACTTCCCATTTGCCCTCCTCCAACTATACAAAACTGCTCACTCTTCCTCCACCTGCCAGGGAGCTCCTGCCTAAAGACCTCAACACCTCTCACTTGCTATTGTTTCCTCCCCTAGAATGCCATTCTTTCAAGACTATATGGCCCGCTCCCTTACCTTCCTACTCTTAATGCCTTTATCTTATTCTTAGTTTTCCAGTTCCATACCATATTGTATAACTGGCCTATGTATTATACTTAGTGTATATCAACTGCCTCTATCATTACTCCACTCACCCCTCTCCCCCAGGAACATAAACTCCATGATGACAGGGATCTTTGTTTTTTTTCAGTGATACATAATCCCAAGCACCAATTCAGTGCCTGGCATATAGAAGGCATTTCACGAATGTTCGTTGAATGAACAAATAGTGCCAGTGCTGGGACACATATTAGAAATCTACTAGAGTGCCCCTTCTTTCTTTTTCTGTGTTAAGAACCCAAAGCTCAAAGAAGTTCTGTATAGTTGGTTAATGATTTTGTATGAGTGTGTGTGTGTGTGTGTGTGTGTGTGTGTGTGTGTGTGTTTGAGGATTCTCTGTCTCTCTGTCTCTGCCTCTTCCCAACTTATGCTGTCTCTGTCTCAAAATAAATATATAAAAAACTTTGAAAAATAATAAAAATAAAATAAATAAACATTAAAATGGTAACTTTTTAAGAAAGAACTCCTTAACACCCCCACCTACGTTTTTCTAAATTTAATGCCAATAGATGCTGTCCAGTTTAAATTCTGTTTGTACGTCCTATGTATAAATTCATAGCCTAAACTAAATTGCCCATATAATAAAACTTAGTGGAATTTCTTGTTTTCTTACTCTGTTAATGTCCGGTGAAATCTATGGTAAGAACATACAGTGTCTTAAGTTGCTATGACAATGAAAGAGCTTTTAGAATAAAAGCTTTAATTGTTCAATTGGAGAAACCTCACTGCTTCCCCTCCCCTCAGCTTTATACCCTGAAGAAAGAGAGTGAGAAATCTCTAGTGACAGAATTCCCTATCTTCTAATTATTCTGACTTTTGTACTAACTATAGAAAAGAGTGTTGACTTCAGTGGGAATTATCTAAAGCAAGATTAGAGAGACAGCTATTTGATCGGCTAAGTTTTTAGCATCCACATCTGCAATATTGTGGGTGCATTACTAATCCATACATACATGGCCCTGAAACAGTGGAAGAAGCTAGGCTCTCTCTACTCCAAGGTGGGAAAACTCCTTTGACAAAAGAGCAGACCCTGAAAGAGCAGCCTTTCTTCCTATTATTCCCCATGCCATCTCAGCTGTGCCACAGATGGGACTCAATCCCCTGGATTTTTAACTCTATATGCTGATGTGCCATGACGAAGCCTAAATTATATTATAACTATAATCCTGCCTCAAAGCTTGTGTTTGTTTTAATTGTTCATTTTTACAGATTCAAATTTGTCCCTTTGAACCTTGGGCATTATGTTTGTTCGGTGTATGTTAGAGGTTTTCAGTGATCTTTAGGATCATCATAATCATTCAGCTTCTATTCAAAAACCATGGTGAGGTGAAGGAAATTGATGTGCTGGCTCCTCTCCCTAGTACTCACTGCTGCTAATTGGTCTCCCACTCTGATGCAGAGTACAAGCCCTGACTAGGCGGAAACCTGCCTCTTAACCCAGAGTGCTACTGTGATCTGTGATCTGATGGTTGTCACGGTGTCTGGAGGCTCTGAAGTCCAGTAGGCTTTTCTCCTGGCCTGGGAACCCCATGCCAGTTTTCCTTTATCTTGTTTCTTTTATATCTAGACATTCTCAGATACCTTTTTTTCCCTTTGTCCTTAATATATATACCTGTGCTGTAGCAATGTATTTTCAGGTTTGGAAAGGTTTGGAAGAAGCCACTTCTCAAGGGTAACTGTGTCTACTTGCATTTGTCTGTATGTGAAGTATAACGTGAATACAGAAAAAGGCATACGTTATAAGTTTAGTGAATTTCCAAAAAGTGAACACTTCCACTCATGAGCCAGCAACTGGATCAAGAAACCGAACAGTGCCAGCTCCCCAGGAGTGCCCCTTGTGCCCCTTAATTCCTCCCCAGAAGTATAACCACTATCCTGATTTCTAACACGAAAGATTATTTTTGCTTGTGTTTGTACTTGGTATAAACGGAACCATACGGTACAGTTATGTCTGGCATCTTTCGCTTTATGTTTGTGAGATCCATTTATTTTGCTGCATAGGGAGATAGTTTTATTTATTTTCATTTCTTTTATTATTCCAGTGTGTCCCACTAGTTTTTAAATGAATACATCACATCTCTCCATTTGGGTTGTAGAGCTGGCCATGCAGCCTAGCACCATCTTGCACATAGTAGGTGTTGAATTGACTTGGTGCAGAAATAGAAGGAAATTTACCCAGTGTAGGACCTTCTCCTTTAATAGATAGATGCTGAGGTCCGTATTATGGGGAAAACTGTCACTTCTTTATTTCTCATGTTTGGACATGATTAAATATTTGACCTCTACTGATTTAATATTATTTGTTTAACTAGTTGCAAGAGTCATGAGAAAGAGTGGATAATGTGCTAACTTTTGATGACTGCAAAGAAAGTTATGACTTAGGAACTTTCAGAACTCCTGTCTTCACTAGAGTCAGAATTTTTTCCACTGTCACAAGTCTTCAGCAGAGTTTTCTCTACGGCACCCTTGGGGATTCTTATTTGGCTTGAGTCTTTGAAGTGATGTCATATTGCTCTTGAGTCTTCATCCTGTTTGTGAGGCTTGTTAGCTTTTCTGCTGACCTTGCTGTTTGGAACATGTCCTCCTTGCCTCCTCTAAGGTGGTGGAGGTTTGGGGTGAAATAAAGATAGGGAGGTGAAACCCAACATAAAATTCCAAGCAAGCCTGTGTTCTTGTCCCACCCTATCCTGCCCAGCACCCTCCCTACCTTGGTTCCTCACATATCTTCAGGTGAGAAATCTCTCAGGCTCTATTCATTCTCATTTCTACAGGACAAGGATGGTTTAAAATCCACAAAGTCTTCGGTGTGACATTCTGTCATAACTAAGAGAGCAGCAGTAACAGTAGTAACTGTTAGAATGAGGGAATGTGTCATTATGTGGTATTTCCTGATGGTGAATCACCTTCCCATGAGCCCCCAAATGAGAGGAGGTGTGCATTTGAGAAAAGAGTGGATGAACACTTGTTTGTCGCTGTTTCACTTTTAATGCTCTTGGGCTACATCGAGTCTCCTCTCACTTTTGTTCACTTATTGAAGATGCTGGATTTTTTTCCTTTCTGAGGCTAGAACTAAAGAAGATTCCCTGGTTATTTGTTCTTCCTTAAGTTGTTTAGAAAGAAGATGTTTTTGTTCAAAGGGGAAAGGAAGAAGAAGGTTGTTAAGACAAAGGAGATTAAAATTTGGAATGGCAGTGTGAAGCAGCAGCCTCTCTGGGTCTTTGTGAGAACCGTGGTCATACTGGACCTGGTTCCTCTGTGTGACTTAGTACATTGGAGTGCTATTGCTCACACAGTTCCAGCGGCCTTTTCTTATGTTTTCCCTTCCACCTTCTTTAGCCTAACATGGCACTTCTTTATGATAGCTTGAGTAAGTAGACTAACAGTGTGTCTTGCTATATTTGTATAAGTGCCTTCTAATGGTACCGTGGTTCATAGGGTGTGTGTGTGTGTGTGTGTGTGTGTGTGTGTGTGTGTGTGTGTAGGGTGACTGTCATGATCCTTTAGTCCAGAGACAAAAGGGTCAGGAAAGTGGTAACATTTGTGGTCAAAGATGCATCTTCATAGTGAAGTCCAGGAAAGTGAATTGTTACTTTCAAGATAAGCCCCTTGCCTTACTAGTGATTATAGGTTCTAGTTCTTTTCCTCTGTGTGTTTTCATTTTCTGCATGAGGAGGATGGGGAGTAGCTGCCCATTTCTCCTCACTTTGCTAATAGAGTTGGAGAGAATTCGAGATGAGTGCTGTATGGTGTTGGTGAAGTGTGTGTAGGGGTTGTGGCCTGGGAGCTAGCTCATGGAGGGAGGTTGCTGGCTTCTGCAGACAGACACAGGGACTCTGCATCTTCCTCTTAACCCATGGAGACCGTGGCTGTGGCCACCGCTGTGGTTTGGATACCGCAAAACTTATAGCTGATGTTGCTTCAGGTAAAGCTGAGGTCATTACAGACGGTGAATGTTTTCTCAACTACTCTTGTCATGTTAGCTTAGAAGTTCAAGGTTTTTGGGGCCTTTTTGTTTTACTGCTAATTCTTATCTTCTCGATGGAAAGAAAGTGAAAATTTATCCTCCTCTTCCTCTAAGAAAGGTTTAGCTCACTGACAGTGGTATATGTTTATATTTATTATGTTATAATTTTATAATAACATTTATTATAAGTTACATGTATTTGTGGTGTGTTAATTATAGCTCAATAAAACAGTAGGAACAAAAAGTTAAAGTGACTTCTGGAGTATTTTTGTTTTTTTATTTATGAAATATAGATAATCTAGGGAGAAAATACAGAGAAATAAAAGATGAAAAAGCATTTCATAATTCTGTCACCTTGGCTTAATTACTGTTAACATGTTAGTGTATATTTTTCTGTTTTCATATATTCTAGATACATATGTGCCTGTACATATAAAATTATCTTTTACATGATAAAATAGCCTTTTTTTCTAACATTAAAAGTCATGTACTTATTTAGAAAGTTGAAAGATGGAAAACCTTTTTTCCTTACTCTGCCCTCTTCTCTCTACCGCTACCCCCCCCCCCCCCCCAAGATAAGTGTAGTTGACTGGTGTGTTTCCAATCTTTTGCAGATTAAAGCTATTTCTTATTGCTGCTAATCACTTAAGGAACTCCCCATTGAACATGTGTGTTTATTTATATGGCTGCATTTAGTTTAAAAATAAGTTCAGATTTATTTTAAGCTTTTTCCTAAATAATTTAGATCAATGCTTTAGTCTTATGTAGTCTCAAACATAAACTTCGTATAGATTTTTTTAAGTCACTACCTCACAATACACTTGTACCTTTAAGCTTGTTAATGTTGTGTATATACTCTTTATATTCATGTAGTGGTTACTTCTGTCCATATACTTTGTTTGGACAGTGTAGTCTTTAGCTTGTAAAATATTACAGGGCAGGCTAGTTTAAGTAATTTCATAATACTGTGTGACTGGAAACACTTTTTACTTTTAGTTGTTTTTCTATTTGGCCTATAAGATCTTGAAAGGCGGGCACTAATTGCTACTGTACAACATGGTTACTTAATCTTAATACATTTTCTGCTTCTTAAATGACAGGGTATTTGACATTATTATTTTAGCTCATCTGAAAATAAGGAAAACTGGAATTAGGGAAAGGAAGCAGTATATAACCTAGGAGAAGCCTGATGACTGTTTGAAACTAACGTACTGTTTTAAATATCTTTGATAGATTCTGTGTATTTCTACTGATACTTGGTTCAAATTTTCCATCAGTTGCTTAATTGAGGTAGTTCATTCTCAGTATTTGTTTACATATTATCTTCAGCATCTGTTGCTTCATTTGTATGGAAGGCAAGATAGCCGGCTGCCAGCCCGTCTCTAAGCTGGACTGTGACCTCATGTCTGTGATCGATGGACACAGCTGTGGGGTTTCCATGTGTGCTTGGCAGCACCAGCACCAGAAACATCTGGTCTAAGAATGTAGTTCTCTTCTCCTGCAACCTTATGGAAATTATTTGGTGCATAGTGGAATAATGCCAAGCATCCTTACTCGATATAGAAGTCACAAGGGACTCAAGAGCCCAAGATGGTGTTCTTTGCAGACTTGAAGATATTGAATTGAAAGTATTATTGAGTATGTACCTATAAATCACTTAGTCCAGTGCCGATGCATACGTGCTGCTTTTCTTCATTCTAAGTTTAAGAAATTTTTGTTTTGGTATAACAGGTAGCAAAAACAGCAGTGAAGGCTTTGGCCTAACAGAGTGAATTAGTTTGATTCAAATCCCACAAGAATTGCTGTGTCTGAGATGCATTTCTTAGCAGCTCCTATACATTTTTAGTGAGGCTATTTAAGGAAGATTACAACCGCTGTGAGGTTTTTCCTTTATATAGGTATTAAATGTGTGTATTGTTTATATTTATCTTATATATTATTACATTTATACATACTATAGTTCATTTACATAATTAGTGTGTAATCAGTTAACCTCATTAGCTCTTGCATTGGCCCTTCTGGGGAAGTCTTTTGTCAAGATTGGCACTTGTTTTTATAATATCTGAAGAGGTCAGAATACCGTTTTGAAAACATGAAGCTCTCCAGAATTTACTTATTATATCTCTAAGATTTTATGATTTTTTTTTCTCCCAAGGAATTAAGCATATCATTATCTTTAGTTAAAATTAACCACTGAGGGCAACTGAGCTCTGTATAGCAAGCCTCAAATTAACCCCTTGTTTACTTTGGACTCTTAAGTCAAGAAACATTTCTTTTTCTTAGAGAACCTTTAATTTTAAAGTCAGTTTGTCCCCCACTCTGTATCTGTGCTTGGCTAGATAAACAGACCAACCTAATTAATTCTGCAAACAGAGGCTACAATGCTCTTTTTGTGTCAGTTTTTAGCTCAAGACTTAAGTATTCAGTAGAAAGACTAACTATTGAATATGCACCAGTGTGTAAACATCCGTGCACAGTGAACGAGCACTGTTGATGAATTCAGATATGAAGTTGCCAATTTATACTAAACCTGACAGGAAAAGAGAATTTTCTTGATTTCTCTTACAGATTTTGTTTTATCAGTAACTTAATCTAGGCTCAGAGAATGGGAAAATAGTTTTGCTGGTGAGTGTTGTTACTTCATTCTGTATATTAGTGATTCCTCTTGTCTGGATTTCTTTTAAACTGGCTTCCCAACACCCTTAGCTCTGTAATATCTGCCCACATGCACCCGGGAGATCTCTTCTCACCTCCAGGGCAACTGGTTGCCCTTTCCTGACTCCTGTCACTAGCCTACAATTTCTGTGTCTTACCCTGCTCTCTCCCTTTCCAGTGCCTGCACAGTGTCTGTTTTGAAGTGAACCTTCAACATGCTGATTGAATACATTGGTACCAATGGATGTGCATAGATAGGGATGTGGTTCTTGCTAAAAGGCTGTCAAAGTGACATAGCAACTTCCTGGCCTTCCATTTTTTTGGGTTATTGGTAGATGGTAAATTTAGCACTTTATATTGCTGGTTAGGGGTGGATGAATTGGGCAGGTTCCAACATGGTAATATCGTTCTTTGTTCTTATGAGTTTGGTTTGGTGAGCAAACAGCCTTTCAGGGTCTTCACTGGAGAAATTTATTTGGACATGTAACTAACTGGTTTGTATTTTGATCTCTGTAAATCAGTATTTCCTCTCAGAGGGGATGCCATTTTGGGTACTTTGTGTGATCTGATGGTGATGATTTACTTTCTTTTGTTCCTTTGTGCAGAAATCCAGCACGCACGTACACACACACACACACACACACACACACACACACGCATACCCACCTTATCTCAGGGGTAGGCATGGGGTAATTGGTGGTCCTTTTTCTTGCCCTAAGTGAGAGTTCTAGTTTTAAATGGTTACTCTGACTTGGCCAGCCTGACTTGGGAGGCTCCACACAAACACCATGTGTTTTGCTTCTGTGGCATTCAGAATACAGGGAGCAGATGATCCTAAGAAAGGGAGGACTGCCATGTTCTTTAGGGAGTGGCACTGTTTGACTTTTGTCAGAGAGCATCTGGAGTGTCCTCAGGCCTTCCTCTCAGATCTCTTTTCCAGTGACTCCAGCCTGTATCTTAATTTTTCACTGTGTTTGTGGGTGTGTGTTATAGAAGGAGGGAAATGGATTAAGGAACATGATCTCAAGTTAATGAGCTATCTTTAGACCAAAATGACTTAACACAGTTTTGTGAGATACATACATAGTAGATTGCTTTAAAGTTCTGTATAAGGTGATTATAACAAAAAGTTTGCTATTCACTTATCTTTCTGGTATTCTAAAAAACAAAATCTGCACTTTTTCCTTTGCTTTAAATAATTGCTGTACAGCTGGCTTGCTGCCGGTTGGGGTGGTGGAGGGATACATGAGGTGAGAGGAGCAAGGTTAAGGTAGGATATGAACTTATGTCTTCAGAATTGATATTGAGAGTTTATTTTGGTTGGGCTGTTTAAATTGGATTACTTTAATCCTGTATTATTGCCTTCCACCCTATACTTAAGGATTTTTTTCCTGGAAAACACTTTTTATTCCTATATGCATGTAAAATTTGCATTTTAAATAATCCTGTGATCTTTTAAGATCACATTTAAAGAAAGATTTTTGATAGAATACAAACACTCCATATCAGCAATAATATGTATTGTGTTCAGAACATGTCTTAGAATGAAAATACTTGAAGTTGAGGCAGATTGAAGTGCCAGTGGTAGTTGTAACATTCCTTAAGACTTGGGATACATTGATTAAAACTCAATCTCAGAACAAATCACCTGATTTCTGGTTGATATCATATATTGAAGATAATTGGTTATCCATTCCCTTTAGTCTTTTCGGAATCTGGATTTTTTGTATCTTTCCATGTTTTTCCAAGAGGAGCACCTGCAGTTTAACACTGTATTCTTATATGAACAGAGGTAACAGCATCTGTAGTTCAGGAAACATGGTGCTAATCATTCTTTAGCACTAGACCTAATTTAACGATAGCAATCAGAAAGAAAATAGGCTACAGTGGTGTTCACTGTTTTGGTGGCTGGTTCTTGGTTTAGGTGATGGCTGGCACCCTTGCCTAGACCCTTTTAGCCCATCACAGCAGTGAGTCAGTAAGCCAGGCGAAGTGTGTGCTATTGATTGTCCACCTGCCTGCAGCCAGAGGGCAGGTGATGCCAGAGATTCGTGTAGTTTGAGTTCACCTGGGCTACTTCTTTTACCTCCTACTACTTCCTACTTAGTTTAGGAATGCTTTTTGTTTAGAATTGTATTAAATGTTCTCTATTTATAAAGCAAAAGATAATTATAGTTTATTTCCCAAACATAATATTTGAGTATCTACTATGTGCTAGGCACCATGATAGTCTTTGCATGTTACTGATGTTTTCATTCACTCATCCTGGCTTGTGACTCACTGGCCAAGAATGGATTAGGGTTTCCTCCACTTACACATAAAGACACTGAGGCTCTGGGGTTGTGCTCGTGCGCTCGCTCTCTCTCTCTCTCTCTCTCTTTCTTTTAAGATCAACTGTCTTACCCACATATTCAGTGTGACAGGCACTGTCAGGGTACAGAGATGAACAAGATAGAGTCCCTGTCTTTGGAGCTTGTGTTCTCATAGAGAAGGTAGGTTTTAAACTAATCACTGTGGGGCGGTGAGTGCTATGGAAAGCAATTATCTGTCTCTAGAGCATGTGTTTCTTATGGTACTTAATGTTTTCATTGCTTTTTCTGGATTCTTCTGGAGCTCGAGACTTGCATTTGGCAGGGCTTTGGGGCAGAACTAGAGTGAGGCTTTTGAAGAGAATGGGCTTTCTCCAGCTGGGAGACTTGGGGACACTTTTTGATGAATTTCCGTGGCTATTATAGTGGGCTCTTTTGGAATATACTGGTGTTTGGTTCAGAGTAAAACTTCCCTGTAGGGTTTTATTAAGTGATGTGAGGTCAGTTTGTATATCTAGCACAGTGCAGATGGTGGCACTGTGGAATCAGATCTCCCACTTCATGGACTTTGCCACTGGCTTAGAGAAGGGTATGAATGGAAATGGACTGAGGCAAGATTTTCTTTAAATGTCCCCCTTTCCTGTTGGGACTTTGAAGCTTCTGATTCCATATTCTCATTTTCTCTCTTCACATAATTTGGTGTGTTTTCTAAAAAGTTGGGAGGGAGAGACACTTTAAATGGTTTTCCTAGTTGGAACTGAAAAATGAGGAGGTGAGTTTTAATTACTGAAGTCATTATTTCTGGTGCCATTCTGTAGCTTTTCTCTGCTCCACAGTAGTGAGAAATGATCACATAGATTTAAGAAGTTTTGAGATGTGTTGGAATGGTCTCCATGTACATGGTAAGTCCCACCTTACCCAGAATGTGAGTGGATGTGGTATGCTATTCCCAAATGAATGATCGTACCTGAATTGTCACCTAAAAGCTCTTAAATGGGTGATGTCCCTCAGCAGTTAGAATATCTTGATTCTGTTTTCTGTTTTGCCCAAAGATATGTGGAACTTAGTCATTGTCTTCTTGAATCACTTCTATGGTAAGCATCTTTGAATACTTAGAGCTAAGGGAATGGTTCTTCCTATGTGGTTTCCACGAGGATCTTCCAGAGGTGTGAGAAATACGTGTCAGAGGGTCTCTCAATTGTATTTGAATGGAAACTACCCTTTCAGAACAAAGAGGGAAGTCCCTTTGCAGATGTGCACATTATTCATAATGAAGGGAATTGTTTGAAAATAACAAAATGGTAACATACACACCTTTGAACTGAAGCTTATTTCCTTGTTGCCATAATTGGCACAATCTAGCTATTTTCTGTTATTCAGCAAGCTCCAAGAGTTATTTTGAAGGCACCACTGATTTTAACAACATGACCTTTGAAAGACAGTTTACCAAGGGTAGATTTTTACTTTTCTCTACATGATCATTGTTTGATTTCTTCTTTGTTCTTTTTTCACTCACCTACAGTGGTGTACCGTGAAATATGTCAGGGTAAGGAAGCTGGAATTAGGATAGTTTATGAAGGGGCCAGGAGGGGAGACAGAAAAAGTGAGGAGAAGAGTAAGATGAAACCATGAGACATACCAAAAATCTTTACTTGGCCATTGATATCCTCAAGACCAAATTAGAAACTTACTGAGCTGTTTAAATACCGACCATACACCCTCCCTACTCTAGCAGTGAGCACTTCTCCAAGAATGTTCTATAGAATACTTACTTCCGTCTGGCAATTTCTGTGCTTTTGATTAAGGCATAAACTAATAGCTTGCTTATAGAAATTGAGATCAAACAAAAATTGTTTTAATCTTACCAAAGTAGAGTGATTTTGCACATTCATTTTATTCAAGATTTTTCCCATGTGTGATTAAATTTTCAAGGTCTCATGATTATATTCTTCCAGTGGGGGGGAAATGGGAACAGATAGATGTCTGTATGATGTGTAGGGGCTTTTATTCTGCCACCCTGGTTTAGGAATTGAGACATCTGTAAATCCAAGTTGTTGCTTTCTAAATGCACTAGATTCTAATTTAATAGACCATAAAAAACAAGCTGTCTCACATTCCTTCACAGACAGATGCCCAAAAGGCATCACTGTTACTCGCTACAGTGAGGTGTAGGTAGTAGGTAGTTTACTGGTTTTGTCTGCTAATTCTATCATTGGTGTCAGTTCTGGAGTCATTTCAGTTGACCCCTCCACTCACCATGGGCATTTGTGCTGTTTCTTTGCATGGCTGGTAATTTTTAGTTGGATGTCAAACATGTGATTTTTACCTTATTGGGTATTGGATATTTTATATTCCCATATTATTGAGTTTCGTTCTGTGATACAGTTATTTACTTGAAAGCAGTTTGATCCTTTTTAGATTTTTTTGTTGGGATCAGATCAGCATTTAGTTTGGGCCTGATTTTGCCCTGCCATTGAGGCAGGAGCCTCTTGAATGTTGTACCCAAATTCCGGTGAATGGTGAGCTCTCCCAGTCTGGCCAGTGGCAACAGGTATTATTCTCTGTTCTTGTGAGCACTGTGTTCTGTTCCCCCTGGTGCTTTGGGAGGTTCTCTTTCTAACGACAAGGATGTGTTGAGCAGTGCTCTGCTGAACACTGAAGGGGAACTCTCAGGTCTCCAGAGCCTGTTTGCGTTCTCTGTGCAGCAAGCTCTCTCTCCTCTCTGGTCTTTGTCCTATCAACTCCCCAGCCTCTCAACTCAGAGAATTGTCTGGGCTCTGATTGGATTTCTTCTTCCTATGCCAAAGCCTGGAATCTCTCTCAAGGTAGTAAGCTGGGACAATTACAAAGCTTTCCTGATGTTTCCCATCTCCCCAGGGTCACTGTCCTTCAATCTCTGATGTCCAGTGCCTTAAAACTTCTTCATATGTTTTGTCTAATTGTAGTTGTTCAATGGGAGAGTAAATCTGGTCCTTGATAATCCATTTTGGCCAGGAGCAGAAATCCCCATCATTCCTTTTAACTGCAGACATTTTTCAGAGCTCAGCCTTTATGTGACTCACCATGTCAGATATGAAGCAGGAGCCTTTGTGCTTGTGAGTACACAGATGGATCCAGTAGGAAATGCACAAACATGTACCACTTTGCAAACCCGTACCTTCTTCAGAGCTGTGCCCCTTGTTGGCATTCATTACTTGGGCCTGATTTTAGGGTTTTAAGCAAGACTCTATTCAGTGTGCACAGTATTCTATTCTTTTCTGGCTTGCACTGTGGGAAGCTTCATGGAGTTTGCCACTGGCTTAGTTAGAGAAGGGTATGAATGGACCCAGGTAAGATTCTCTTTTAAGCGATCCTTTGGCAGGTCAGAAAGGTGAAGATAGTATGATGGTTGATGGACTCCATTCGCCTTCTCCTTTGCTCTAGGAAAAACTTAAGCTTGGAAATTCTCAATCTCAAGAAGTTATGGGTCTGGATTGGTACCATCATGGAAGGCAAATTAATCAGCAAGGTTCTGGTACTTCAGGCTCCCATCGATTTCTTCTCACAGCTGACAATTGGTGGAAGCAGCCCAAGCAGGGAGATTGGCGGTGATTCTAGAACAGCATGGAAGGGGTAAGGACCCTTATTCCAGAGAGACAGAGGGACTAGGCCATGTGAATTGCCAGAAACAAACTCACTTTGGATTCTTAGGGAGCTGTCTCCTCTAACCTAAACTCTTAACTTTGCTTTTACTAATTAGGAAAATAGTACATGTCAATTATAGAAAATTAAGTCAGTTTAAAGAAGAAAATATCTATAATCCAGAGTTAATCTTTGATAACATTTCTTTTTTCCTTGGTATATACTCATTAAAACGTATGTAGTTATCGCAATATACTTGTGTTGAGAATGGCAAAAGTTGCTGTGAAAAACGTATTTTGTTTCTGAGTATTTGGGATTACTTATCTCTTCTTGGTCTCAGTAAAACTGCAAGTTTAATTATGTATGGGGGAAGAAATCTTTCTTTCTGCCCTTCTAGGTTCTTGACCAGGGCCCCAGTAACATAAGATAGATTAGCGAGAAAGAAACAGAAGTCTATTAATATGTATTTCATATATATGTGGGAGCCTTTGCAAGAAAAATGAAGACTCAGAGAAATTGCAAAACCCAAATACTTTCATACTTGTTGAACACAGAGACTGTAGTGGAAAAGTAAATAAAATATATGGGGAGGCTAAAGGAAGATAAGAGATACGTTAACAAGGTTTGCTTGTACAGAATTCTCTTGGCCTCAACTCCCTGTCTCTGGTGATGAGAATGTTTTTTTTTTTTCCATTTGGTATAGGAAGGACATCTTTCGCATGGGAGTTTTATCTCTGGCTTTCAGGAAGAAATGGGGGAGGTCAGCATGCCCTTCTTATACCTGCTGTTTTTTTTTTTAAGTGCCTTTAGCTCAGAATAACCATTCTGTCTAAAAGCATATTTGGGGGTGACATATTCTGGTTTCCTTCAATTACCATCAAGTGGTTGGGGGATTTTATTTTGGCCACACACTTACCTAGCAGATTGGTTTTCCATTTCAGTCAGTGTCTAGGTTTCAGGTCCTGCTTTATGAAGGTTGACATACTTTAGGGTCCCCAACAGCAGGTATTCCAATTGTGTGTATATCTGTGTGTGTGTAAATAACTCCCTTATGAAGGAAGAAAATGGATGGATTCTGAAATCAAGTGCTAAGGCACTTGTATCCATGGTGTTATGTCCTGTAGATTGGGGCTTGAAGGCAACTATTAGGACTTCTGGTTGTCGATGTCAGGAAATGTTAGAAAGCTATAATAGTTTCATTTAGATCCGAGAGGAATAATGATCTGTTTTATTTGACTTTATTCCTTAAGCAAGGATCATCCTGTTCATTTGCCATGTTGTCCTTTTTGGTTGGAGGTTATCACAGAGATGTGTTTTGGCTTCCTTGTGGTTCTTGGCATCAATCATGGAAGCATCCGTCTCCCAAGGTTGTTCATGGGGAGGAAAACGGAGTGAAGTTTATTCACCATCCTACATCATCTTGTCACAGCCTCCAGTTTTCCCCCATCACTCACCCCACCAGGTCCATCCAGGTGAATGGTGCTGTTTAATTCTCTTCTTTACCACATACTTCTAGATCTCAGTTGAGTGATAAAATCTCATCAAAATACAGCAAATAATGTGGCCTGGCAGACTTTGTACAAGACAGAGGAGCTAAAGGGCTCTGTGAGGACTTTGTTGTGTCTAGTAAAATTTCTGTATGGTGCCTATAGACAGAAAAGACAGAGCAGGTTAAGGGCTTCAGGGCCATTCCCTTTGACTTTGGAGTCTCAGAAGAAGTTCAGCAATAAAACTAGAGAGTGTGTCTTTTTGTCTGAAATGGGTCCAAAACAGCATTTCTTCTTGAATAAGATGTCTCAAGTGTCTGATTTCCATTTTAGTTATGTTAATTTTATAATTTTTCTGTGGGTTTTTTTCTGGGACTGATGGATCTTGGAAGATGTGGGCTGATTAATTTTAAAGAACATGCCATTCCTTCACTGGTCCTACAGAGCCAGATCCTATAACCTTTTTTTTTTTTTTTAATAATTTTTAAAATTTATTTTTGAGAGAGAGAAAGATGGAGCACGAGCAGGGGAAGGGCAGAGAAAGAGGGAGACACAGAATTCGAACAGAGCCTGATGAGGGGCTCGAATCCATGAACCGCAAGATCATGACCTTAGCTGAAGTTGGACGCCTAACTGACTGAGCCACCCAGGCACACCTTATAACCTAATTTTGTTGCAGAATTTTTCATACATTGGTCTGTTTACCTTTGGTTGAATTGTCAGTGAATTTAAGTCAAATAACTTTTCATGTGTCTGAGTAAAAAAAAAATAATAATTTTGATTAATTCAACTGGTATGGTACTGGATAATACTCTCAGGTGTAACTGGGATTTGCCAGGTAAAAAGGTAATATCTTCTCATTTTTGTACCAGTTTACAGTCACATAATGGAAGGTTCGGTAGTAGTTAATTAAAACAAAAGATTAAACTAGTCTTTAAAAATGGATATTTGCATTCTAAGTGTATATTCATTTGTATATTTTGATGGTGAAATCTAACAGATATTTGCATATCTCATTTTATCAGCCCTCTCTCCACTAGCAAAGATACAGTGAATAATGAATTGCCCTTCCTTTTTTGTTCAGCTGTTAATGGGTAGATCTAATTCTATGAAGAATTATGCTGGGAAGAAAGATGATTACTCAGAACATTTCCCAGTCCTCCTGGATCCTCCCAGTTAGCTTATCTGAAGTCTGCCTGTCTCTCCTCACATCGTTACTGTCATCAGTGGAAGGAAAGAAAATTTGGGTAACAGTTTAAAAAATATTTTAAGGAGTCATTTTTTAAAAACTCACTACTCATATGCACTCCTCTGTGCTCAGATGGTGGAGTGGGCAGGGCTTGCCCTATGACTTATTTATGAACCCATAGCTGCTTTTGAAAATTACCACTATTCAGATGTTTTCCCCTCCTCCAGCCTCTAAGCAGCCAAGGAAGGCAACAGAAAATTCCTTGCCTAGTCCTATTCCAGCCAGAGACAAAGACCTTTTCTATGAGAGTTGGCTCCCCTGGTTGGAGTCCAAAATGCTAATTGGCATCAGCTGCATTAAATCGCTGAGTGGAGCCTAGCAGCTGCCTCATCATGGAGAAAACCAGGAGGGAGCCTTCCTTTTCTCACCAAAACTTACCCTCTCTTCTCTGTAGTTACCTTTTTTTTTTCTTTCATCTGTGTATGATTGTGGGCTCCTAAAGAGAAGAATGAAGGGCAAGGTCATTTGGACTTGGTCTAGACAGATGGGATATATAATCTTAGGTCATGTCGTTTTGTCCATTCCACTTTCTTTCATATACAGGGTGGTTGTTAACTTTCAGTTTTAGCCTGCCCCGACTGTTTTCTACTGTATTTTTCTCAGGCTAAATGGGGCGTGTGGTGGTGGGAGTGTGTACATATTTAAATGTTGGAACGAGACCACCAAACTTGTATTTAACTAATGACCAAAGGGAAATTTGAATTCAAAAGTTGGTTCATTATTACTCCAAAGACAACATGTATTATTATACACATTAGTCATATTCAGGATTCCAGTTGTAGTTGGCTCAAAGCCATTGGCAGATTCTACATTTCTGATGCTTTTTCTCCAAGGTGGGCATTCTTAATTAGTATATGACAGTTACTGGTGGTAAAATGCCCTTTTATTTTATAAGATGCATGATGGTCATCTATTTTGAAATCATAGAAGCAAGAGAAGGAAGGTCCAAAGTATATATAAACGATTTCCTAAAATACTAGTTTGAGAGGCCAGTATGGTTTCCTCTCAAAATTTTTGGTAGTTCAGTTTCATATGCTTCCAGGATTTGACTACTTAAACCTTGGAAATACTCTGGCAAGTGGCATTGATCTGATTACTGTATTTATGGATAATACTTGGATGTTTCAGTTATATTAGAAAAGCTGTTGCCAAACTTGATTGTATTTAAGTTCTTATATCATATTTCATTGTTTCTAATATGTGGCCCAATTTCAAAAATGTATGTCTTATGGTTGATGGTGAATCATACTTTCATTACATGAAGTACTTCAGTGTCTCTATCTAGTGGCATCTTGGATTTAAGTAAATATATTGTGCTATGACAATCTGCCAACAGTATTTACCATTATGCATATTAAGTGTCTTTCACATCAGTGGACAGCACTGAATTTAAGCCTATGAGAATTTTTTTTTTTTTTTTTTTTTTTTTTTATTTTTGGGACAGAGAGAGACAGAGCATGAACGGGGGAGGGGCAGAGAGAGAGGGAGACACAGAATCGGAAACAGGCTCCAGGCTCCGAGCCATCAGCCCAGAGCCTGACGCGGGGCTCGAACTCACGGACCGCGAGATCGTGACCTGGCTGAAGTCGGACGCCCAACCGACTGCGCCACCCAGGCGCCCCGAGAATTTTTAAATATATAGAATGCATAAGAATTTCAATTCCATGAGCTCTGAAAACATCAAGTGCTTCTGGAAGCTCTTAATTCTTCTTATAAAGAATGGTGAAAAGGGGCACCTGGGTGGCTCATTCGGTTAAGCATCCAGCTCTTGATTTCAGCTCAGGTAGTGATCTCAAATGTTGTGAAATTGAGCCTGCTTTGGTCTTCGTACTGAGGGTGGAGTCTGCTTGGGATTCTCCCCGCCCCCCCGTCTCTCTGTCTCTCTCAAAATAAATAAATTAACCTTAAAAAAAAAAAAAAGTGGTGAACAAGTCAGATCCTAGAAGACACTGGTTTATGTTGCTAAAGAAAAAATATATTGAAACTAATCAAAATATGTTGTGATCCTTAATTATTGCACAGGAAGCTTCTCATGGGAGAATTGTAGGTAACATTTGCTTTCTGTCAAGAAGTGAAACTTACTGGCAGAGTATCACACAGAATAATGACTCTTAGAATAATTTAGCCAATATGGGGAGTGGAAGGGAGGTAGGTAGGGATGAATCAATAAAAGCAAAGTCTGTGCAACCCAACGAGATACACACACTGCATGTCATGATTGGCTACAAATACAAAATTAAAATCAATATTTTGATTTTCTCCTATTTTAGTTCACCATTGTTCTTTTTGTTTTTGTGTAGTCTTTATATCCCAGATCTTTATACATTGATGATTTTGGATAAAAGGAAAAAAAAAATCAAACCTTTAGCTGACTTTCTAATCATCTAATTGTGGTCCAGTGTAAGGAAAGTGGGATATTTAGCTTTTCAGGGCACAACATGTTTAACCATAGGACTTGTTCTAGGAGTGACAGTCACTGCATGCCTTTCCAGTCAGGAGCACATTATTGGCCATAGGGTCATGTGCCACTTTTTGTTAGGAACCTATTGGTCTTGACAGGTCCCATTAGGGTTGTTCTGGGCTGCTCCCAGATACTGTTGGGAGTGAGTTGTAAGTTGTGGTGACGCTGGAGAGAGAGGCTTCATGCGTTGTGTGCCAGCAAGTTGTGGCACTTGTGTGTGTATGTGCTCACATACACACACTCTGCGTGTGTATGTGAGCATGTGGAAAGAGCAAGAAGATAAAGCTTTTAATGAATTGGGCCTTCTAGCTGTGTTTTGGACATGCTTCCTTCCTTACATTAATAAAAATTGTCACCCTTTTATGTTTTAGTATAAAGTTTCTTTGAAGAAAAGTCCCAAGTAGGAGTGTGTTCTTGTGTATACTAGCCAGGCTTAACACTGCTTTTGTTTAGGATTAAGATAGTTATCCTGGTTATTCAGTATCTCAGTTTTCATTGCTACTCTCAACATGGCCATGTTTAAATCACAGATTGAAGTGATATATTTGGTGTGTTTTCATAGATACAGGGTTTGAATGAGAATTAGTACACAGATTATTGTATGGACTGTACTTGGCCATGTGACTCTGCTCCGTGTTTGCAGTCACCATCTGCTAAAATCACATGACAACTATGCCTATTAATATACTGTAATATTCTAATATACTTATGTCTGGGGACCAAGCTGGAGGCCACCATCTGAAAAATCACTGTACTGAGGGACACCTGATTTGACTCAGTAGGTTGAGTGACCGACTTCGGCTCAGGTCATGACCTCCCAGTTCATGAGTTCGAGCCCCACGTCGGGCTCTGTGCTGACAGCTCAGAGCCTGGAACCAATTTCAGATTCTGTGTCTCCCCCCTCTCTACCTCTCCCCTGCTCACACTCTGTGTCTCTCTGTCTCTCAATAATAAATAGATGTTAAGAAAAATTTTTTTTAAAAATAAAAAAAGAATCACTGTACTGAGTTTGTTTTGTTACATGTTTGGTTTCTAAAGCAGTAGTGTACAGTTGAAAGTTGTATTTTAAGAAATTTTGTTTTTTCATTTGGTGTCATCACTAATATCTAATTAATAATGTTGTAGCTTTTATCTTAACAGTATTTTCAAACCAAACTTTAGATCCGTGAGCCCTTTTAAATGGGTTTTGGAGATGCGAGGCTGTCACAGTAGGTTTCTTCAGCCTGTGTGCATGCATGTTCTTTCACATGCACTATCTTTCTCTTACACACCTTGACTACTTAGAAATGCTGAGTCTTCCCTGGAGAAGGAAGCACATCAGTTGTAAGTGGATTGAGCATGTCAGTAAATATATGTAATAAAGGGAATTCTAGAGATCTGATTATCCAGTGTTTCTCTAAGATCATTATCCTCCCCCAGATGCTGTTTTTCTAGCCAGGGTTGTTTTTCTCTTTTCCCCCACCTTCTCTCCTCTTCATCACTTTAATTCTGCTTTCCTCTCATTCTCATGCTATCCATAAATTTTACTTAACATAACCCAGCAGGTAGTTTGGCAGACTCTCTCTGTGTCATGTGTATGCACCAAGGGACAGAATGCCCATGCTGTTGCAGGTACTGCCCCAGGGGTGTATGAGAGAGAAAGGCGGAGACTGGCAGCCCTCACCATTCACAAGGACAACTTATTTTTATTTTCCAGACCTGTGTCACCATCTGTTTCTTTCATTCTCCTTCTGATCTTCTCACACAAACTCTACATTTCTTCCTCTGTTCATCTCATTTTAATAAAGCAAGAGTCTGGGGGGTGAGCCAAGTCTAAAACAACCTGCTGTCGCTGAATGATGTTTTATTACTGTGGCTCGCCGGACTCACCTGGATCTCTTTTCGGGGTAGTGGATCTCATTAAGCATGCCATCCGTCCAGGGCCTGCAGTGCTGGTCTGTATTCGGTAACCTGCCTGTGGCCACACCAGAAGGTAATGCTTTCTGCAAGGTTGTTACAGGTGAAGCTTCTCTGCCTTAGGTGTGCCAGATGATTTACATGCACAAATCTTTTCTAGAAAAGAAACAACTTTTCCTTGTGATTAGTTGAAATAGTATCAGTCAGTTCTCTTTTTTCCTCGCATTTTTACAAATGAGCAAATTGAGGTTCAAAGGTCATAGTTAATGGAATAACTGCTCCATGCTACATCTTATATACATCTGTAACTTTTGTACTTACTTATTTCTTGCATAGCTTGTAATCACATTTCAAAGGGTGAGTCTTGTTCAAGTCCCCAATTCTTGTCACTAGGATAAAGTGAATGTATGTCTCTCCCTTGTGGGAGGGGCTGGGAACTCGTGTTATTGCCTGTGGGTGGGGAAGGTAAAATGCACATCATTCAAAAGCCACACATTTTATTTTTATTTTTTTCTCAAGGATGAAGAGGAAGAAATCAAACTGGAGATAAACATGCTGAAGAAATATTCTCATCATAGAAATATTGCAACATATTACGGTGCTTTCATTAAGAAGAGCCCTCCAGGACATGATGACCAGCTCTGGGTAGGCAAATATTTCCCGAAGGTTTTGTGAGGTTTCCTCTTTAGTTGTACTAAAAAGGACAGTAAGGACCTTCCAGAGGGAGGGGAGAGAAAAGCAAAGACAAAGTGGGTATTGCCTGGTATCTTCCTTGGCTTTCTTGGTTAAAGGTTAAACAGTCTTGGCTGAATGTTTATTTTTATGTTGGCTTCACTTTGCGTGGAAAAAAGTTAACTTCATATTTTAGGAATAAAATGGCACTTTTTAAAAGTAATGTAACCAGAACGCAAGGAAATTAGGAGCTCGGAAATAAAACCAACAATAAAAACTTTATTTATGGAGATTAATACGGAAGCTCAACTAAATGCATCTTCTTTGACATCTGGAAGGGGACAAGTCACAAGAAAACAGTATAACAGTATTTATTAATAATATTAATGATGACAATTAATTGAAAGTATTAAATTCCAGGGATATTCCTAGAATTGGTAAACATTCAGCCTTATCTCTTACTGAGCCACGTCTGTCTTGAAGATAGTGACACTGACATGCTGTCAGATCTGTGGTTATCATGTTATGCCAAAGGCACTGGACTTAAAAAGCAGGAAAATAAATACTTTTTCTAATTTTTTAAAACTCATCATAGAAAATTTGCAAAATTAAGGCAAAAGAGAAGCAATTAATCTTTATTTTCATTGCCCAAGTCCAATCAAAGTTAAAATTTTAGAATAGCTCGGTTCATTTTCTAGGTATTTAAAAAATATACTTGTGTTCATATTGTATAAACATTTAGGTGTTGTAAAAAAATGTATTTTTAAAATTATGTACTGCTTTAAAATAGCATTTCTGTTAATATAAAAGGTTGAGAATCATAATGTATGGAAGATAGAATATCTTTGACTCTGGCAAATGAGAGAAGATGTTAGAGTATTTCCATCAGATTTCTGATAATTAGTCACTGATTAAGGACAAAATGGTCTTCCCATGCCCATATGAGAGAGGAAGAACACTTCAGAATCTCTGCACTGGGGGATGTGCTGTTAAATATCAGAAACTCTTAAATCTCCTGGATCAAACATATACAGTGAATAAATTGAATGGCGAAATGAGCTCTCAGTAATTTGGATGCTTCCAAGATGATCATGTACCCAGATCTTTAGGGAAGGCAGAGGGGGGTTAGACTGCTTTCCTGACTTCCCTCCAGTGTGTACTAATAGCTGTGATGCTCTCACTGACTGCTAGGATGTGCTAGTCACAGTGTGTCTTGTCTGTCCCGTAGCTTGTTATGGAGTTCTGCGGGGCTGGGTCCATTACAGACCTTGTGAAGAACACCAAAGGGAACACACTCAAGGAAGACTGGATAGCTTACATCTCCAGAGAAATCCTGAGGGTAAGGAGAAGGGCGAGTCTGTGATGCCCGGTACAAGGTCTTGTGTTTCCATTTTCATTTTCCTAGCCCTGAGTATTTCTTTGCATTAACTGTAACTGTACAGATGTTCTTTTCATGACAGCCAAGGGCTCTGTATAACTGGCTGGCTTTGATTGATTAAGCTACATCATGGTTTTGATTATGACAAGTATCTAAAGAAAGTAGACTTACACAAAAATAGTTTTCTGTATTTCCCTGAATTCACCCTCCAGGTGTTAAAAAGAAAATGCAAGTGAAGAGAAATCCTCTCTAACTATTGTTTTTATAGGAATCCTGTGTCTAAGCTTATGAATCAATATCAATGATGCCAATCGCTGGCTTTTAGAATCATCTTGTGGACTTTGGTATTAACTCTGAGAATTTGTTGCAATATTTACGAGGGGAAGTTCTAATGTTTAATGTTATTTACAGCTGATTGAAAGCCAGTTTATTATGTTAACGTTTCTGAACTACTGTTTTAGCAGATTCTAAATGATCGCGTTCAGTAGTGGTGCTGCACTTATGCCAAGGGCAGAGGGCCTGTGTAGATTGCATTTGGAAAGTGCGTGTGGGTTAGCAGTGGGCCTCTTCCCTTTGGCCAGCTGTCCCAGTGTCACTACCCCTTAATTACACATTTAGATGATTTTGTTGGATTTCATTTACCCACCACATTTAAAAAATAAAGACTGTGGAGTTAAACTAGAATCTAATTCTTGTGCTTCTCTCACTAATAAAATAAACTGTTGCTGTATTTTTTATTTATAGGTAAATTTACCCTACTTTTATATTTAAGTTTCTTAGAGGATTTCAGGTTTAAAAAACACCACCTAGAATTTACAGAGATGAATTTTAATTCCTTTTTATTTAGATATTTTATGAAGCCCTTGAAATTAAGCAGTTCCCTTAAGAAAACTAGTCATAGGGGCTGAGGTGGAAGAACCTTACCTTCTCTTTATAATCACACTCAGATTTCATTATGAAAACATGAGAGTCCTGTCTTTTATGGTTATTGTAAGAAGCAGAGTCTAAAAGTGGAAAACTAAGTATCCCATCCTGTACTGCTGTGAAAGAGTTCACCAAGTGGGCAAATGCATTCATTATATTAACAACTAAAACTCTTGGCGTGGTCTGCAGGAGAAAACAGTGGTTAGAGTGAGGCAGATGTGGGTTTGAGTCCTGCCTTTGCTACTTACCTGATACACACCCCTGGCAAAGTTACTCCCCTTTAAGGACTTTCTTCATCTGTAAATTTTAGATACCAACCTTATGAAGCAAGTGTCACTGTTATGAGAATTAAATGAGTTGGTATATATGAAATTATTTAATGTAATGTGAGTATATAACGAATTGTCAGTAAATATTAAACTTACTGACACCTTTTGTGTATATAATTCCAGTGTAGGATTTCTCAAGCAGAGATGTAGGTTTTAGTATGAATGCCCTAGGTGTCAAATGTATTTCACCTATCAGAGACAACTAACGTGTTTTTATGTACGCAGGCAAGCATTTTTCTACTGATCGTGTAATAAGTATATTTAGCTATTTTACTTCCATTGATCTCAGACATTATTTCAAAGATGCCCAGGTTGTTTGAGGCCCTGGAATGATCATAATAGCTTAATGGACATCCTTCTGAGATACACCAAATGTTTTCCACCTCAGTGGGTACCTGAAACAAAGAGTTCCCTTCATTTACATTTCATTTAGGATGGCAATTTTTTCTATAACCAAAGTCTAAATGAACTAAAAACAAGTCTCTGGAAGAGTCAGTGTGTCACAAGCTAGTGTGTGTTTTTTCACAGGGACCACTGAGAGTCCACTTTGGTAAAGAGAAAGCAATATGGTAAGAAGGAGGTGAGCTGTCCTGGAAAAGGAAGGCACCCAGCCAGCCCAAGTGGATAACCTGGGTTCTCAAAGACACTGCTGGGTTAGCTAATTTCTGCAGCAGCGAAACTTGTCTATCTTCTTTAGAAGATGTTAGATTCACATGCTGTTATTATGTTAAGATCCTCAGAAGGTTGAGAGTCATGAGCATATAGGCCTCAGACATCAGTAGGAAAGGTCTCTCGGGCTGGCCCACTGAGACTCTTGACCAAAGGTTTACCAACAAAGCCAGCCATGTTCATTCCAGCCCACTTCCATGTTTATAGTCTGCACAGCTATTGATGCATTTTAGTAGAAGCTGATATTCATTGTGAGCCTTTCATAACCAACACTGAAGGACAACCTTTGATGTTCCTTTGCTCTGTGTCCATGAATGAGAGTTACAGGACGAATGTTTTCTGGTTTTGAAACTTTGATGCATTTGCTCTAGGGTAGTATTTAGTGTGTATTTGGACTATCTTTGCTATGGAGGAATAATTGTGGCTTAACTTTTGGCATGGTAGTAGTTGAACATGCATTCTCTCTCTTCATATAGGGAAAGATGTACTCATTTGGAATAATCATAACTCAAGTTCACACTGTCTGCGAGCTATTAGACACACCTTGAGTGGTTTCACCTGGAGACACATCAGTCCCTTAGCAGTAGGGACAGGAAGTAGATATTTCTTAAGTTTATTGCTTGTAAGAAACAAGAGTGCATGCAGGCCACATTTCTTGGAGAAGATGTGAATACTTATGTTTGTTGTTGCTAAGATAATCCTATAAAAGTATAAGATGGGGGTTGTGAAAGAGAATATAAAATGAACTGAAATAATAGAAGTAGGAATTATGAAAGAATTAGGGAAGCTGCTTTTTTTGTTTGTTTCTTCTTTGCTGTTCAAAGTTATGCCATGCTGAAAGGAGAGACTTTCTTCCTAACTATAGCACTAACATACCATATATTTTTAGTGCCTTTTTCCCCTAGTCAGTGCTTTGCGGTGTAACACTGCACATCCTGTGTGGGGGGAAAATAAACAGGGCCATCAAGTAAGCTCAATTCTGCTTTATAAGCAGACTAGTAAATTGTTGTTTAGAAACCCCCTGTGCTAGAAAAATTAGTATTCTAGAGCGGCTGTTATATTTAACACATACCCTACACAGTAATGATAATAAAACCTCACACAAAAAATCAAACTGGAAAATGAAATAAACCTTTCTTCTGATCTGGCCTTTTTGAATTGAGACATTTCAGAATAAATAGCTTGCTTGTATCTTAAGGAGGCAGCCTATAGATTTGGCTTCTCTAGCTAAAGATAGAAAAAGTACAGGAGTTGTGAGAATGACACATTTTTGTCTGTTGGGCATCTGTTGGATGCAGAATGTGTTTTTGTTCTTCTGCCACCTCTCTTAAGAGACATGCTCTTGGGCTTTGCTCCAGATACAAGGTCATCAGAAAGTGCTATATGCCCAGTAGGGTTTATATCCTTGGGAAGGAAGGATATTTTATTTGAACATAAAGCTGTTTCAGTGGCAGAATTGTTTTATGCTGGGGTGGAAGTGGGATTGATCAGCAGTTAGCAGTTTGTCACTATGTGGTGGGAAAACTAGGCAGTGTTCAACAGCCAGACTTAAAACCCTCTCTGGCTCTTTGCTTTTCCCCCGGGATGGGTCTAGTTCAGATATACCCACGGGGTCACCCACTGAAAGATGGACATGTAGCGTGGGAAAGGAACCACCCTGTACACAAATAGCACAAATTACAGCAGAGAAACTACAGATGGTAATCTAGAGCGTATCTTCAAGGAACAGCTAGAAACGGGTAATGTTGCTCACACAAGGGACCTAACCCACTGGAATTGGGGAATGGGTACTTCTTTCTGTTTGTGTGGTACTACTGGTGCTGTCTTCATGGGAAGGCACTAAGATTGAATTATAGTACGTTCCGAATATGGTTCATAAAACTATTGGCGTGCATGTGCATTTTGTTATAAAAAGTGTGTTCCTGGCTATTTGCAGCAACAAAGAACTAAAATTCAAATCTGTCTGTCTTCTTCAGGGACTGGCACATCTTCATATCCATCACGTGATTCACCGGGACATCAAGGGCCAGAATGTATTGTTGACTGAGAATGCAGAGGTGAAACTTGGTATGTGATGCATGTGCCACATGATCTAATACTTGGCCCCTGGTGCAGACCAGCGACACTCTCTACCTCACTGGCATTTAGCTAAAAGCTCAGTCTGTTACCCACATTTTCTCTTTTGTTCTACCTAAGAAGTGAGAACTGGGCTTATTATTTTGTCTGGCTCCAAGCGCCCTTCCCTCTTGCTTCTCCCCTCTGCTCTGCTCACCATATAATAGACAGACTACTGTTTAAATCAGATCACATCAGTTTCTTTCTTAAAGACCCGTTAGTGGCTTCCTTTTACACCTGGAATAAAATGTACATTTCTTACCATGGCCCATAAAAAGCCATGGCTCCTACTACTTTCCAGCCCTACTTTGTGACCATCCTCACTTCTCTCTTCTTCAGTTCACTCATTTTTATATTTCTTAGACTTTTCCCTTGGCGTCTTCACATACACTGTTCCCCACTGGGAACAGTTCTGAAGTTGCAGTTTTTTTCCTCATCTTCAGAGACCTTCCCTGACCCTCTGATCTGTATTGGGTCCCACCACTTGTTTCCTCATTAATACTGATCACAATTTATAATTATACAGCTATTTGTTTGCCTCTATTTCTGACTTATTTACTGGAATGTAATTTCTAGGACTGTAGCAACTAGGATGTTTTATTTATGAGAGCATTCTTTTTTTTTTTATAATTTTTTTTAACGTCTGTTTACTATTGAGAGACAGAGAAACACAGAGCATGAGCAGGGGAGGGGTAGAGAGAGAGGGAGACACAGAATCCGAAGCAGGCTCCGCTCTGAGCTGTCAGCACAGAGCCCAACGCAGGGCTCAAACTCACAAACTGCGAGATCATGACCTGAGCTGAAGTCAGTTGCCTAACCAACTGAGCCACCCAGGTGCCCCTTATGAAAGCATTCTAATCTGGCACCTAACTTAGTGGCTTAGATGTAGTAGGTGCTCAGTAAATTTATGTGTGGATGCCTGAATGGATGAGGTCCAAAGTATCTTCCTGGAGATGATTTTATAATGGTTCTTCTATATTTCCTGTTTCCCTTACCTGAATTTGAACTTTTTTCTTTTTTCCTTTAAAAAAAATTTTTTTTTAATGTTTTTATTTATTTTTGAGACAGAGAGAGACAGAGCATGAGCAGGGGAGGGGCAGAGAGAGAGGGAGACACAGAATCCAAAGCAGGCTCCAGGCTCTGAGCTGTCAGCACAGAGCCCGACACGGGGCTCGAACTCACGGACCGTGAGACCATGACCTGAGCTGAAGTCGGACGCTTAACTGACTGAGCCATCCAGGCGCCCCTGAACTTTTTTCAATCCCACTTTTATATAATGGTTCTGTCAAATTTTTAAACAGAATTAGCAGTAAGTTTTCTTCCACTAAGGCATCACAGAAAAAAATTCTTTCTACTTACAAGGATCTACTCCATCTTTCAAAAATCTTACGCACCGTAGTTCTACCTTAAAATCTTCATTATTGCTTTCTTGCATAATACCTCCATTTATCGGTCGTCTGTGGAGAAATAGGGTGCCCATTTAGGAAATTCCCTCAAAACCAAGATAGGAGACACTTGAATTGTTCTCATTCCCAGTGACTCAGCAAGCTGTGTGTGTCCCCTGTACTGGCCCACTGGTGCCAGGCCTGTGATACTCCCTTCGTAATAATCGCTTGGTGATCACTTGGGACTGCTATTTGAGTTGCTGCAAATGGCATGCACTGCTTGGCACATGTGTCTTTCTCAGGAGCCCTTAGCTTGTGAGCCCACCTCTTGGCCATGTCGTTGCCCGAGTGGCTTCAGGAGATGTACATACACAAGTTGAGTCTATAACCCCATTCCTGTGAGTGACCTCAGCATCGTGCAGTCCTCCTAGGGGTAATGACAATGTACGTAGTGGTATCATTGGTGAACATTCTATTAGAGATCCTGATCTTCCTGTCAGCTCTGCCTCCCACCCTTGAACTTTCCTCTAGACTACCATCATCGTTCGGCTGAGTAGGATGTAGGGGTCACTCTGAAAAATCGGAAGTCCCAGGTACTCTGAGGGGTGTTTCTTAGTATGTTTGTGATAGAGCTTCATTCTCTTTATTGAATTCATTACTGTGTTCTTTCCAGAAAACCTTTGTGGCTTTCTTCTCTTTCTGTGGTTAGTGCTGCCTCAGAAGCTAGGTCATGTGGGTGTTAGTCAGTTCTCCTGAACTTGGAGCTTTCTATGACTTGATCTTGTTTGTCGCAGGCATGTTTCCTTCAAGCACCGAATGTCCTAATTCATCCAAAAGTCCCTCTGGTGGCCACTATCCTGGAAGCTCAGGGAAGTGGCTGGGTTCAGGCTTCCCAGGAGCCGGTAGATAGACTGGTAGAGGATCTTGTCATTTTAGTGGCTCTGCTCAGGAGACTGCTCCTTATCAGTGCTGGTGACCTTGAGGAGTTTGTATATCCATGAAGTATTACTCCTTGAGTTTACTCTGAAGACACCTCCTCCTCACCTTTCTTCGTCTGATAGTTTACTTATTTGCTAATTATGTTCTACTCCTTCCTTTCTCTTCCTCCCACAGTTGATTTCGGTGTGAGTGCTCAGCTGGACCGGACAGTTGGGAGGAGAAATACATTCATAGGCACCCCCTACTGGATGGCTCCTGAGGTCATTGCCTGTGATGAGAACCCAGATGCCACCTACGATTACAGAGTAAGAGGCGCCTACTTTCTTGGCCTTTACTGGGTCCCTGGCATTCCTGAGGGATGGGGGCACTGCTTACAAAAAGCTTACTGCTTTTTCAATGAGAATGACTTGGAAACTTTGTTGCAAGTGCAAATTTTCTGGAACAGTATTGAGATGCTGTCTTGTTATTGTTCATCCCCCATCACCTCTGTTCTCCTTACTAAGTAATATTCTGCTTTCAGGGCAATGCAAGTCACTGACTTGTGCATAGAACTTTTTGTCACGAGTAAATTAAATGCTTCTGCCCTGTTTGCCATCCTTGTAAAATTGAAGAATATAATCAGATGTTTATTATACTTTTAAAAATACTGTCAGAATATATAACAATAGCTTCATCTATGTGAAATTTTAGAGTATTGCTAAAGAGCTTTACAGCTTTGATTTGGCTTACAAATAATATATTTAAATTATTAGAGTGACCTCTAGGGACTTGTATCAATAATGCACTTTTTTGATCTCAATGTAAAGCCCATATTTGATCATCAGATTCAGGTTGAGCGTTTACAAAAATTATTTTTTTTAAAAAGTTCTCTTGCTGTAATTAAACGAGTCAGAGTGTCTATGTATCTGTTAACGGTATTCAAAATTGAGTTCATATCTTCACACTCTCCAGTGTATTTTAGTATTTATTATAAATACCCAATTAATGAAGCTCATTTTAAGTATATGGTATGGAGGAATTTTTATTTTATTTTATTTTATTTTATTTTTTAAATTTTTTTTAATGCTTATTTAGTTTTGAGACAGAGACAGAGCATGAACGGGGGAGGGTCGAAGAGAGACAGAGACACAGAATCCAAAGCAGGCTCCAGGCTCTGAGCTGTCAGCACACAGCCCAACATGGGGCTCGAACTCACGGACCGTGAGATCATGACCTGAACCGAAGTCGGACACTCAACCGACTGAGCCACCCAGACGCCCCAAGAAATTTTTATTTTATTTTTAAACATGCTGGAGTATTTTACAATAAATTATAGACTAGGTGACTTTTCACTCTTTATTATGTTATTACATATCCAAAAATATTTCCCAGCATACCCAAAATATTATGATGCTTAAGTAAATTAAAAATAATTTCATAGTACAGAGTTTGTAAATAAACCCAACTGGTTTATATCTGGCTTATCCACATGAGTGTTTAATATAGGACAAGACATTGTATTTGGTTGTTTGGCTACTGTGTATCTCTTAATCAAGGCTAACAAACTGCCCCTCCTCCTCTTTTTTTCATGACACTGATTTGTTGATGAGGCAGTATTCCACCATATAGATTTGTCTTACCATTTTTAAATTTTAACTTTGCAATCTTTGTTAAGGTATTTTCCTTGTTTCTTATAAACTGGAGAAATTCCATTAGTACTCAGAAAACCTAAAGCAGGATTGCCTCAGGAGATGGGTATGGTTTGTGTTATATCACACCAGGGGGGCGTGAACATCTGTATATCCCGCCACTGATGCTTAAGATTAGTCACTGAGTCCAGGTGGGTGAAGCCCCTCCTTTGCACTCGACAGTATGGAAAACCTCATAAAAATAAGGGAGAAATTTGTGGGCCTGTCCTTCTTGGAATCAAACATGTGTTTGAATTGTGTAACATAATTATAGGTTATTTAGAAAACTGAGCAACTTTAAGTAAATCTTTCATTAGAATATAGCATATAAACAAAAGAATGCTAATGATAATAACTACCCAATTGTCTGCTTTTTAAAAATCTGTTTTGGATTTTAAGAAATTGGCTGATAAAACTTACTTCCGTCATTCATCAGCCGATGTTTATTGAGTGCCTACCACATGCCAGTCACAATTTTGGGGACACAAAGGTGAATAAAACAGACGAAAATGTCTGCCCTCATGAAACTTGTATTTGGGTGGGGAATAAAGTTAAAATTCAAATTTTACAATTAATATTTCAGGGGACTGAGAAGAGATTCCAGGCCTAGAAAGGCAGCTGATTGCTTACTCCTTATTAAGTTTGAAGGGACAGTAGAGAGGCTCAGCGGTGTGATTACAGTTGGTGAATTCAACTCGGAGCCTTTTATAAAGAAGGCTTTCTAGCCTTTAAACTTTTTTTTAAAGTTAATTTATTTTTTAATTCAAGTATAATTAACATACAGTGTATATTAGTTTCAGGTTAGCCTTTAAAATTTTAACATCTTAATTAAGTTTGAGATAGTGACATAAATCATAAAATTAAACATAACTTGGGCCAGGAGTCAAAATTATTGAACGTAAAGAAATGAGGAGACACACTGAACAGCAGGCATGCAGTGGCCTAGAGAAGCTTTTACATGGACCATCTCTTGTTCAGTCATAGATGGGAGTGGTTCTAGTTAACAGGTCGATTTTATATTTATTTTTTCATTCATTCATTCATTTGGAAAGTATTCTTACGTATGTGTTTGTGCTTTTAATTTTCTGGCAACTTCTTTTCAGTTTATATACCAAAAAATGCCTTTAAATCATTTGTGTGACTAGTCAGCAGTGATAAGTTAGTGGCTTCATATCTAATCCAGTAGCTGTAACATACTGTTTTATTTTTGCAGAGTGACCTTTGGTCTTGTGGCATTACAGCCATTGAAATGGCAGAAGGTGCTCCCCGTAAGTAATGTACTTTCTTCTTTAGCCCAGCTCTTCTGTGTGAGTTAAAATCAGTCTCAAGCCTTCAAAAAGAACAACTTCATGGATAAAGCCTTTCCTAGTGGGGCATTTAGTGGAAGGAATCATAAATACAGTGAAGTTTTAGATGTAAAAGGATTCTTGGCATCCACTCTTTCTTTTGAAGATCCCTGAAGTCTGTAGGCTACATTTTACATTTTATCTTTTATGTAAGTTGTATTTAGATGTGTGACCTGAAATTATGCTGACATCAGATAATAGGCAGTAATTTTTCTTTTCACAATTTAAACTTTAGTGAAACTAAACCCTAACACGTGACATTTTAGTAATACTTATGTTATTACTTTACAAATAGAGGCCTAACTTTTTATCTGTAGAATAATTTTTTTTCTTTTTTTTTCCTTTTTTTGGATACTTGTGAAATTTGCTTCTCCCTTTCAGTTAAATCAATGACAACTTCATAAAATTGATTTTTGAGCAGAGACGGGTAGAATTGCAGAGAACAAAGAGACAAAACAGCGTTATCTGCTGGTCCCCCTAAAAAAAGGGGTACACAAAGAATGTATACATGTCATGCTACATAGTTGCTGCTGAATAAATATTTGTTGAATGAATGAAAAAAATTTCCAACGGCTAAAAATTAGTTTACAGTACAGAAATGGATGTCAGTCTTGAACACCATGTTTCTTCATGTTTCCCTCTGAGGAATTGAGACAGGGATGTATTGCCAGATCCTTTGTTTCAGGTTTTTTTCACAGTGGGAATAGATTGTCTTCTTTGCCCCCATTTCTTAGCTGCCTTGTAAGATTCTTACGAAGGTAAATAAACATACAAAAATGCACATTACCTCTTTTGATATATTAATATGTGCATTTACACCTGCTATGCCTTTATGGACAAGTGAAAGAAGTATAAACAGTAAATGCACAGAATCAATCCATTTTGTTCTCTCGTCTTTGCTCCTTCTTAGTAACACTGGCTATAGCAAAAGAACAGTTAACATTTCTGGAGGGCTTCACTGGGCTTATTACTATGTCTAGGCACTCTGTGAATGCCTTTTCGAGCAGTATCTGATTTAATCCTCACAGTGACCCTATGACAATAAAATTATTTTCATTGAGATCTTATAGATGGTATAGAAACTTAAGCTATTCACTCTTTTAAGACTTTGAATCCATATTTATCTTTGATTTATGAAAACTTTCCAATGTCAATTTGAATTGTGAAATTATGTTCTTCTTGTTGCTCTTGACCTCCTTATCTTTTGCTATGTTTATGAAGGGGCAAATTCAAGGTATATCCTAGGGTTGATAGCTGGATGTCTAAACTGCTTGACATAAAGATTATCAGATGATGGGACAGCGCATTTGATATTTTGAGTGAGCCCTAGAAATTAAAAATGAGTAAAATAAGTGCCATACTGACACAACCATCTCCTTTCCCCAGCTCTCTGTGACATGCATCCAATGAGAGCACTGTTTCTCATTCCCAGAAACCCTCCTCCCAGGCTGAAGTCAAAAAAATGGTAAGCTATGTATGCTTTTGTTGTTGTTGTTGTTCTTTCCTTTTTTAAAACAAATTGTTCCTTTTCAGTTTCGCTCCAAGACAAAATTCTAGCCATTTTCATTCCCAAAGAACGTAAGAGCCAGCACTGTGAAACACCAGTTAAATTGGTTTTTTTCTTGATAAATTCTTTTCATTACAAAATAGTAACAAGTGACCATATGAAATACTGTAACATGGTTGAAGAAAAAAAGTTTCACTTTAATATTTAAGCCCACTTTTAAGTATATTTCTAAGCATTTTCACATTAAAAAGCATAGCTGTACTGACTTTGTAGTTCCTCGGGTAAGATAGGATTTGAACATTAATGGAGGCATTTACTGTAATGATTGCAAAACATTGGAATTATTTGTATCTTTTTTCATTCCAGAAATGAGAGGAATGGTCCTCTCTTTGGGCTGCCACCTTTCTTTCTCCCTGCAGCTCACATACTTGCAAAGCCAAAGTTGCTTATGAGTGAAGGGAGATGATGGTGACCTTCCTCGTGAAAGCTTTAAGAATTGTAGCGGTGTGGAAAAGTGTTGATTTGGTTTAGTTTTAAAAGTCTTTACAGGAGAGGGTAGTGCTTTGTTTTCACCTGAGAATGTTGCTCCCTTATTTCTCCTTGAACTTTTTTTTTGAGTCCTTTCCTCTCACTTTGTCTCCATTCAGGCTCCTCATGCACGTGGGTCCTCTCCCCTTCTTCCATTCCTGTTTTCTGGGGCATGTCTGTCTCACTGGTGCCCACCTCCTACTATGGTGGTTTTTTCCCCTTCTGAAACTATTCTCACTTATTTTCCAATGAGTGTTATCTCCTCTTAGGTTCTTGACTCTAATTCTGAAGTATGTGAAACATCTCAGTTTCAAGCGTTCTTCTGTTCTGGTTTTGGTCTTTTAGCCATTACTGTGCTCTTTTCTTCTTGGTTGCTCATCTTCTGATGTCCTGTGGTTTTCTTTGCCCATCTGTGGGCTTTACATGCACACACGTGTTTTCACTCTTGTTTCTTTCATACTTCTCCCCGTTCCTCACTGTCTTTACCGACCTTTTGTCTGCTGGCAGGAATTTTCTCATTCTACTTACACTGTCTTTAACCACCTTCAACTCCAGATAACTGAGCTTATCTAGTTCCACTTACCAGTTTTTAGAGAGTTCTTTAAATCTGTACAGTTGTCAAGATTTTAGCCCCACTTGGTCTCTTGTACTGAAGCATGATAGCTGTAGTCATCAATGGTGGGTGGCCAACTTTAGGGAAACCAACTGTGTATTGAGGACATCACCAAGGAGTAAGTTCTGGGGGTGGGGTAACACTACCTAGCTAAATCAAATAATGCTATCTTATTAAAGGGAGTTTATGCTCTGTCTTTAGGGTACCTCACAATTCACAAGTCTTGTCAGCTGGCCCCACTCTGATTATTCTGTCTGTTATTTGCAGTTTGGGATTAACCATTCTGTGTATAATACAGTGATCTAAAGAGACAGCTGTAGATGGCAACAAATCTTCCTGCTTTCTTACACCACATTTTCTCCAAAGTTGATTAGATGCATTTTCATCCATTTACATCATTGCTGTCATTTTATCCAGGTATTCTGAAAGAATGAGATGATTGCAAACATAGTGTTTTTTTTCCCTTTCTGATTGCTGTCTTCCTATCCACCAGTGTAAATTTCTCCTGCTGGTTTTAGAGAAGTGATCAGTGAATTCTCTTCTAGCAGAACTTGACAATTGATTTTAAATTTTTTTAATTTTTTAATTTTTTTTTTTTTATTTATTTTTGAGACAGAGAGACACAGAGCATGAACGGGGGAGGGTCAGAGATAGAGGGAGACACAGAATCAGAAGCAGGCTCCAGGCTCTGAGCCATCAGCCCAGAGCCCGACGTGGGGCTCGAACTCACGGACCGCGAGATCGTGACCTGAGCTGAAGTCGGACGCTCAACCGACTGAGCCACCCAGGCGCCCCGACAATTGATTTTAAAGAATATATTGTAGATCATTGATTCCCAAATGTTAATTTGTAGACATGGAATGTGAGAATCCCTTTGGAATCTTAATTTAGGGTTCCAACCTCAAAGTGTTTCTTGTTTGTTAGGTCTGAGGAGTGACCCAGGTATTTGTATTTTTAATAAACTCTCAAAGTGGAGTTTATGGGCATTGGAGTTTAGGAATCTCTGTGTTAGAGCAATTTCCACGACAACTGTGTAGAATCTACCATGTTCCTCACTACACAGAATAAAGAATAAAGACCACAGAATAAAGTCACAACCTTGCTGTGTGACTTTGAGGACCCTTCTCTGAGCTGATTCTGACCTATTTTTCTGTTCTTTTCCACTTTTTATACTAGCATCAGAAAACGATTCATTACTCTCTAATACTTTTCTCCCTTTGTTCATGTTGTTCCTTTCACTCTGGAATGGTGGCTTCTCTCTCCCATTTCTAGAGTATCAACTATCCTACTTTTTTATGCTGGCTAACCCCCTGTAGCAGTAGTTCTTTCTTCCTCTGTAAGGTTGAGTACATACCTGCTATTGTGCGTCCATAGATTTCCTCCACTTTATTTCCTATGTGTATTTCTTACAGAGCCTAGCATAAACAAATGTAAATTGAAATGTAAATATTTGTTGAATTGAAAAAAATGGCAAATTTGAATGGAAATACAAGACAATAGAAGTGATTCTTCAAAGTAGTGAAGTAATTAGAAAGAACTGAACGAAAGACTGAACAACTCATTCATTCAACAAAAATTTATTATATACCTCTTGTGGTCTGCCATGCTCAGTGCTGGGCATTGCCGACAAGTTGAAAAGTAGAAATCCGTTCCTGACCTGTACCCCAGCAGGGAGACAAACATAAACATGAAGTGTATAGTCTATTAAATGCAAACAACCTTAGAGGAAAGCCTTCTAATTTTGGGCATGTAGGGTGGAGTGTTGCCAAGGAAAGCCTTACCTAAGGAGACCATATCTTATCTTAGTCTCAAAAGATAGGATAGGTAAGTGTCTTGGCCAAGGCCATGGATAGGGGTCATCATGAGCCAGGCATGGAGGAAAGGGGAAAAGTAGAAGTAGCTAGTAGGGTAAATGTTTGTGACAGAGTCCTTGCCCTCCTCAGAGCTGTTATGTATTTCTGTCTCTGTACATTAAGCATAGAGAACTGATCGAAATATCGTATTAACAGGTTCAAGAGCCAAAGCATTTGGTCATTTACCAGCTCCTTATCTTTGTGTCCATCCTTGTCTTCCAGGTTCCAGACATCTACTATCCTGTCTGCCTTCATTTTCACAAAAACCCCTGTGATTAAATGACTAATAAACAACATTACATTTAAACCTAGTTCATTTAAAGCTGACTGCTTTCAGAGCTCTCTGTGGTGTATTGGTGGTGGTGTGGTATAATTCTTAAACCGTGTTTAAGTGATGCTCCTTATCCACAATGGTCCTGGGTTCCTCATACTTTCCCTGTGCATTTGCAGAATGTTCACAGTGAATTATGAAGCTCTTGTATGTTTTCAGACTAATAATTTACTGATATTTTGGAGCTTTGCTCTTTGCAGTAGAAATTCGATGATCTTTTTTACTTTCTCTTACAGGTCAAAGAAATTTTTTAGTTTTATAGAAGGGTGCCTGGTGAAGAATTACATGCAGCGGCCCTCCACCGAGCAGCTTTTGAAACATCCTTTTATAAGGGATCAGCCAAATGAAAGGCAAGTTAGAATCCAGCTTAAGGACCACATAGACCGGACCAGAAAGAAGAGAGGAGAGAAAGGTATTAATCTGTTTTTATTTTCATCTTAAAAAAAAAAAATATTTGAGGTTTTTGCCCACCAGAATAGGTTACTCCTTTTCCACCCAGGAGTTTGTGCTCCCTTGGCCGGTGCTGGCATAGTTTGTCTCTGCTCTGCGGGTCAGCCATGAGCCTCAGGGCCAGCCCGACTCAGGTGGAGTAGACCGGAGCTGCATGCTATGTCACCAAGCTGACACCAGATAAACCGCCACTGTGGCTGGTCAGCATGAAGGGATGTTTCTCTTGTTCCTCCTCAGGAACATGTCTTTGTTGCTGCTCTTTTTACTTCATTATGTGCATTTGCATTCTGAATAAGTCACTCAAGGTTTATTGAGCACCAGCTGCGAACGTCACCATCCGTGTGTTCATTGCATGTCTCTCCTACTTGAGAACCCTCTGGGTTTCTTACTGCTTTACTCTGTGCAGGTGGTGTGGCCAGGCCTGGGCCACATGTGTGCCTGACTACTTTTCTGTCACCATAGCACAACGTGAACATGTTAATTATTTAATGTTTCTTTCTGTTCCTGGTGTCTTGGTTTTATATCTCTGTGTGGTCTGTATCTACCTGTCCGGAGCACCATCTGTCTCCTTGCTGTCCAGCAAGATGGAGCCCAGGCTTCTCCACCGTCTTCCGCCTTCACCGAGGCCTCCAGCTCACATTGATCTTTCTGTTTTATGAATTCTTATCATAACTTTACAGAACATTTGATAACTGGCATCTTGACGGTGAATTTTTTTGACGTTCAAATTTCAAGGCCAAAAGAGAAACTAAGAAGAGCAAGTTCAAGGCAGTAAAATGACTTGGTCACAGTCCTCTTTGGAGGTCTGTAGTGAGCTTTTTACATGTTCTTTTCAGTCTTCAGAGCTACATTATCAGCGATGCTCACAACTACTTTTGGTCCTCTGATATATTCAGTTATAAAAGTAATTAAGTTTGGTATGTTAAGCTATGCAGTTACAATAAGTGAACTGAAATTTGAAAACAAAGCTTTTTTGGGGGTGGGAGAGGGAGGTTATTTGTATATTGAGTCATTTTCCCAGTATGTACTTTCTTAATAATAGCTCACCGTCATGGAGCATTTGCTCCGTGCCAGGCGTTTTCTGAGCACTCCGCCTGGACTCTCGTGCACATTTGTGGATGGGAATTATGGAGCACTTTATCTTCATTTCTTTATTTTCAAGTTACATTCATTTACCTTTCAGATACCCTCAGCCTCTTGTCAATAATAGTTCATAGTACCAAATTGTAAACATAACAGAGTACTACTTAAAGGAGTCTAAAAGATTACTTAGGTTAGAATTTCCTTTGGAAACTAACCTGTTTTTATGTTCTTTAAAATTATACAGTTTTGATGGTCTTCTCAGTGAAAAGAACTAATGTTGTATATATAGATTGATGAATCTGTAGATATGTGTATCTAGAATTATATATAATATAGACTGACCCCATTTTAAGTTTTCAGAACTGTTTTTCTTACCGAGATACTGATTTCCAACTCCTGTGTCTCTGAAAAAAGTTAGAAATGTGGTTTTTGTTTGCAAATAGACTTGTTTTACACATCTCTTCAACCTTTCTAGTTTTGATTGCTCTCTGGAGTGAAATTGTTCACTCAAAGTTTAGGTACTGACCTTAAGTACAAGGTCTGTTGCTTGGGGTGACGTAGTATAAAACCTGCTGATGTGAAAACAGGTTGCTCATGTTGACATTTTTGCTTGATGTGGTGAAAGAGCACCTTCTCTCTCCTCCTCTTGCTGTATTGTTTTTGCACCGATTTTTCCCTGGCTTCACCTTTGTAATATGTGGGGACATTGGATTTTGTCTCTCAATGCCCCAAGTACTTCCTGTAGTTCACTCATCAGTCCCGCAGACCTTTCTGTCTGCTGCACTCTGAGTGGCTCCCTGAGTGCCAACAGTAAACAGATGACATCTCCTCGTTGCCTTGGTTTGGGCAGTTAATCTCTTTCTTTAGCCTTTTGGCATCAATGGGATTTTGCCAATTTGCTGATGCATTGGAGTCACTTTTCTTGAGTGTCAAGAGCTTGAGCACCCCTCTCACAGCCCTGTACCCCCTCACCAGTGTATCCCATAAGGGACTGTCTTGAATACAGTGAAATCTGCTCTTCCATGGGGAGTAAGGGTGGCCCAGGGAATTGGGTGTCACCCCCCTCCTTCCCCAGGTACTCCATATACATTATCATTTTCATAAAGAACGTATCGTTTATTTTCTGCCATAGTGCTCTTAGAGATGTTTGCATGTACATCCATGTGTCATGATTTGTGAACTGTTCCATTTATCTTGTCCTTTATAGATGAAACCGAATATGAGTACAGCGGGAGTGAGGAAGAAGAGGAGGAAGTGCCTGAGCAGGAAGGAGAGCCAAGGTAATAATGATGAAGCCACTGTTCAGCTTCCTGCTTTATGAAGAGGTTGTTTCATGCTAATGCCAGGATTTCAAAAGATGCCTGCGTAGTTCAAAGAAATCTTAAAGTACTTTGAAAGTACCTTAATCTCTTCATTCTTCTTCATTCTTCTTCATTCTTCAAAAGATTCTTATGAACACTTTTCCCCCTCTGGATTCTCTTATTCATTGGTGCTTTACCAAGATTGCACCGTTTCCCCTCCCCCAGTTATTTGGAAATGTAGAGTGTTGTGTTTGGTTCTGAGGAAAGGGATCTTGCCGCTGGCACTTACTGCTCCAGAAGGCATGGATGGTAAATGCTGTGCTGCATATTAAATAGTCCTACCCACAAAGAACTGTCCTGCTCATGGGCCAGTAGGGCCTCCATTGAAAAACACTGCAGTCTTTCCTAAAATGTTTTCTGTTTTGTTTTGTTTTGCTTTCCCACAAGTGTGGTTACCAGTCTTGCATTTTTTCTACGAGTGTATATAATGTCCTGACCCATCTACTAGTCTATGTTTTGGTTACCTGTGGCTTCCCAAGTTACAGTGAAGCAGAAGGTTGAAGGTTTGGTAGTATGAACCTTATAGTAACTATTCAAGGAATATGAGATTTTGAAATTTTAATAATGGTCTTGCCTGGCAGTCCTTTGTGCTTTAGCCACACAAAACTTACTGAACAAAAGGAGGCTGGAAGGGCGTGTTGAGAGACCTGTGGGGACCCATGTGTGGGCGGTGGGGGTTTGAAGAGAGCACATGAAGAGATGAGAAAATCTTTTGATAAAACTCCGTAATATCCTTTTCTTCATACATAGGAGAATGTTTTTAATCCATCTGAGACTAAATATTTTCTAGTAATTTGAATCGATTTCATGAGAAATATAATTGTTTTGGATAGGAGTATGATAGAAGGAGAGAGTGGTTTCAGGAGATTGATTTGCCATGTTATTTCTGGGCATTGGAAGTAGAGTGGTGCTCTCAGCAGGGAGACCAGCTAGGAATGATGTTGTTCATCTCCCAGTGGCTCATTCTTGGGACCCACTTGGGCTCAGCTGCTTACTCTGGAAATAGGCAGTGGGAGGGCATACGTGACAAGACTTAGTGGACCAGAAGAAGAAGGGAAGGGTAGTCCTGAAGATTACTCTGATCATTCTATTGTGGTAGACTCAGAACGTGATGTTGCTTTTATTGGTGGGAAATAAGGTGGTCAGAGAGGGGTAACGAAGTGGGAGAAGAGGATTTCAACTTTCCTTTTATAGAGTTTGAGTTGATGTGAGAATCCGAAGTTAGAGATGTCTTGTCATGCAGACATCCCGGACAGAAACAGATAAAGGATGTAATACTGTTGAGTTGTAGATACAGTTATTCCCATGTTTAGTTGAGTCCCAGGGTGGAAGGAACTCATTAAGAGGATGAATGAGAAATGGAATAGCGTGCTGAGGCCGCTGTCTCATCCGGAGGGCAGAGTGATCTGTGAGTACTCCTGAAAGCTCTGCCTTTTCCTACAGCTCCATTGTCAACGTGCCTGGTGAGTCGACGCTTCGTAGGGATTTCTTGAGACTGCAACAGGAGAACAAGGAACGTTCCGAGGCTCTTCGGAGACAGCAGCTACTGCAGGAGCAACAGCTCCGGGAGCAAGAAGAATATAAAAGGCAGCTGCTGGCAGAGAGGCAGAAACGGATTGAGCAGCAGAAAGAACAGAGGCGGAGGCTGGAAGAGGTAGGAAGAGGGAAATGTCCAGTGGGTATTCTCTTTCTTTATTCACACTGGTAGCCAGACACTCAAAGGAATGTTTTCTGTAGCCTCCTGATGTGATACCTTTCCCCTGGCTTAGCTAGTCAGGTAACTTCAGAAGGAAGGCTTCTGTCTATGGTTTTGGACTGTCAGGTCTTCACATTCCTTGAGGTCTTTGAAATGTTTTCCTTGCTTGTAAAAACTGAAGGACCTGCCCCACCATTGTGCTAGATGCAGAGCAGCAGGGTCCCAGAGACCGCATCATACCAGTTCTGGAAAGGCTGTTTCTGTTTGTGGTTTAAGTTGGCCAGCTCAAGCTTGACCTGACTTAGTTTCTTCTCTTGGCCTCTGGATCTAAGTTCATGTGTACATATTTTTTTGAAACTTCAGACTTTTTCACAGGAAAAACATTTTTTTTGGTACAGACACCTTAACTTTAGTTTTTTATAAATGCCTTAACTTTAGGCACACACTATAATAAGGGATGAAAAAAAGAATTACATTGGGTATAATACAAATGCTGTTCTGTAATCTAATTGTTATCTAGTGAGATTAATTATATCCTGTGATAGGGAAATACATTTTGTACTACCTGCTGCTCATTTAATTCATTAATACTAAGCACCACTGGTGATGTGGTTACCCACAACTTGTTCGTTTGTAATTCATAGAAGTGTTATTTCTCTTTCACTTGGGGCTCAAAGAAACTTTTGATTTTATTTTCCTAACTACCTTTCATAATATGTCTCACAGCTCCAAGTTTCTCATTCATAATAGTACAACTCCCAGTTTCTCATTCATAGTAGTCTCCACTTAATGCATACACCTTATCGCTTCACGTTTCTTATGGCAGAAAAAGAACCCAAAACAACAAAAAAGCCCTGTATTGATACTAAACAGTGGAATTTAATTTAGATAACAGCACATATTACACAAGTTAGTTAGGAGTGTATTTGGGTTGGGGGGAATCTTTGTTTTGTGTGTTTTATAGTCTGAATTCTGCAAAACTTATACTTTTACCTGAGTTAGAAAACCAGTGTCTGTCTAGCTAAGGAGAATGGAAATGTTCAGCCTGGGCTTGCAGAAAAAAACATAGGACATAACCTTCCTCTGTAGGAGGGACAATATTGCTGTTTGTGTAACTCTTTTTGTGGCTTTTTTGCAAACTCTTTTGTAGTATTTTTAAGACTTTCTCCATGTTCTTTGAACATAACAGAAACCCAGAGTAGTCCAGGGTTTTTCAAGGTTGCCTGTTGACCATGGACTTCGTATATGAGAATGCTTGAGTTTTGAAGCTCAATTTCCAATTGTGTCTTTATGCGACATTCTCCACTGTCCATTTAAATCCTGGGCTCTACTTTCCCTGAGGACACGATACAGGTTAGTTTGGTGGTTTGTAACTTTAGCTCCAGCCCATTTGTAACACAGAATTTGCTACAGAAATTGCTTTCGGGCCAAGTGGTAGTGAGACAAGTGTTCGTTATCCAGCCTCTGTGCCCAGTAGGGAGTGAGGATTACAAAGTGAAGACCAGCACTGGCTAGAGGAGAGACACTAAAGTTTTACAGCCATTTTGTTTTATTAGTTAAAATAAAGACTTGAGGATTAAGGATGTCTGCTAAGTGAGAACTTTGCACTTTACTTGCTTTAATTAGCCATTTAATTTCAGCTTCTTAGTAAAAGTTCAAACTCACAGTCACCTCTTGGCACCTCTTAATCAGAAAAGATGGAGCTAGGTATGAAACAGGGCACATTTGCATGAATAGAATCCACTGATTTGGATTCTTGGTAATCTAGCTCCTTTTTTCTAGCCCAGGGTAATTAAGCATTGTCTATACTCTAGGTCCCAGAAGGTAATTTGGGAATATTTGAGCCCATAAATGATTTGTAGCCCTTTATTGGCATTAAACCTTCAATCAGAACTGTGTGGGGAATAGGGATTCCTTTTGTTATTAACAAAGTAGGTAAAGATGGTTAGCCTCAGTCATAAGATAAATGACAGTTAAAACTGAAAGGAGATGACAAATATCTGGCAATGACTGGCAAAAAGAAATGGCCCAAGAGTCGAGGTTGTAGGGAAACTGAGTATAGGTTTTCCTTTCTATGCAACTGCCATAAGATCAGGCTTATTGGTGCTAAGGACTCCTGTCACACCACCATTTCTATTTCTGAGCTCTCTTTGCAGGTTAGTGCTTTTGCCCTGTGTAAGTTCTTCATCTTTAAGAAATCTGTATGTGTATATACTCCACTCTTCCTTTGCTCCTTGTAATGTGCTGATAGGATCTCTCTCCTTTGTTTTCCTCTGCTTCCTCTTCCTTGGCTTCTGCATGAACTGGAGATCTTAGAAGCCCTTGCAGATATTTTTGAGTCTTGTCTCTCAGTTTTGCTGACAATGAGGTTTCTGTTTCTGTTTTCCATTTTCCTTGTTGCTTTTGTATGGTCCCAGGCTAAAAAGGGGAGAATGCTGAGCTCAGGCAGCCAAGTTTGTACTGGCAGCTTCGTCCACTCCTTTTCTGGACCTCACAGCTCCTCTAGTGTTTGACTTTGCTCCTTAGTCTTTCTCATCAGGATCCACTCAGGGTTTTCTCCGCTTACTCTAAGTATTTCATCCATATTCAAGACCCCGTGTGGTAATGACCCAGCCTCAAAAATTTTAATATTACCATTTACTTTTCATATTTAGATGCATCATCACACCTCTGGCTCAAATAGAATTGTTGCCTCTAGCTCATTTTTTTTCCCCATAAAAATTGTTCACAGGCCAGCTTTTTCTTCCATTCTTTCTTTTCTTTTTTTTTTTCTTTGAGCACAAATGAATATTTGATTATATTGTTGTCTTATCCTAATGGTTTGTGCTCTCTTTGCATTGAGTCTGGATTTGGTACCTATTAACTATGTCTTCCTACTCCCACCACATCCACATATTTGATTAGCATGTTTTCTCATTCTTCATCTAATTTTAATACAAATATGAAGAGAACATCTGATCAGCAGTCTAAGTTAAGATTGCCATGTTAGTTGGTGTACTTCAGATGTTTTTTGAACCTGTTACATATTTCACTAAGTTTCTGTTTGCTAGTAGATACTTCTTCATTTCGACCTCAAGAAAACTTACCTAATTATTGGTAAAAGCAAGATACATTTGTCTGTGTTTGGTGTGCTACTTTAGTAAACTTCAGAAAAAGGAAATTTCTTAGAGAAGATTTGTTTTTTAGCAGGACTTTGGTGCCATCAGCACATTCTCGTTTTGGTTTTTTTGTTTTTTTAATATGCATAATTGATTATTTTAGTATGGAAGAGTCACAATCAAACTTCTCAGTTAAGGTTAGAATTTATCCTTTCCTTTAGAAAAAAGAAAAAGACAACAAACCAATTTCCTGTCTCTCCAGTCTTCCCCTTTGGGAAGATGACCGCAGTGCCTATGCTCTGTAGACTTTTTAGGCCCTGGAGGTGTAGCTGTCACTTGGTGATTTGGGCTGCCTCGAGTTGGGGGTAAATGTTAGTGTCAGCCCCAGCGGTCTCTTTGCTTTTTCTTCCACCAAGAGGACACATGGTTATATTCATTCCTGTCATTTCTACAAATTTCAAAGTGACTAAAATCTTAGAGGGGTGGGTGAAAGTGGAAGAAATTAAAGATAAAGGAAAGCAAGAGAAAAACAGTTTTTCTGTGTGAAGTGAGATCAGTACTGAAGCTGAATTATAACACTAGAAAAATGTAAACGTTTCTAAGAAAAAAAGTTAATAAACTGCCCCATGTATTTGTTGGCTGCGAGATCTTGGAAGGAAGGCATGGTGGACTCCTTTACCCCAACCGGATCTTCACATATCTTAAAGGAATAGGAACCATTTCCTCACCCCACTTTGCTTACATGAAGGCCTTTGTTTGGCAGATCATGATTGTCTCCCATCAAAAGTACATATTAGCACAGGGCTACCTTTTTTTACATACATGCATCTGGGTGTGCAGGTGCCCCTGTAGCCCACGCCCTGCCTTCTCTGTCAGCAGCTCCATTTTTTTTTGCAGAGGGTAGCTGTCTTGTCTTTCAGCCTCCTTATAAGTTCTCACATGTTCTTTTGACATCCTAGTCTAGCATCTGGTTATATTTACAGTTAAATTTTGTAAGAGTTAGCTTAATTCACCAAATGTTGCTTGTTGCCTAAAGGTGGGGAAGAGTTGTCTTTGGGGAGAAGCAAATAATTTTTCTACTAAGGCCTCATCAGAACTGGCAGGAAAAAAAACCTCAAGGATTGGTGGTGGTATGTTTGTGGAGTAACATGACCCCGGAAGTGCTTGGAAATGGCAGAATGTGAAAACCAGACTGGTTTATTAAAGTCCGTTAGTTTCTACAACAGTAAGTCCAGTGAAGTGTGTTTAAATGGACCTCACCATTATCAACGTGATCTATTTAGAAAAGTTTTTAGAATTGTGAGATGAAAGCATTACTTTTAAGTACCAAACTAGAAAGGGAGCCTAATTAAAGCATAGCTGGAAAAGTACATATTTACTTGGGCATGCTTGGGAAAATTTAAATAATAAGGAATTCTCTTTATAATTTGAGAGATGTAGAAATCACTTTATAGCATCATGCAGTTTTTTAGTTTCTTTGATTTTGTTTTCAAAGAGTGATTTAAGAAAATAATGATGACATCAATTTGCAAATGCTTCAAAGGATTATGTCATGTTTTTCATTCTTAGTGGGGTAAGCCTGAAAAGGCATGTTCATTAGAGTTTCGTAGGTTTTGTTATTTGAAATCACAGGCATAAGGTTAATCCAGTATGAATTGATGTTACTTAATTGATGGTTGATGGCATATGTTTTATTTTGGGCTGTTTTCTTTTGAGGTTCTTTTGCAAGAGGCCAGTTTTTCACATTAATCATCTATTAAGGTATATTTACTAAGGGATTTCTTTTAGTTTTAATTGTCTCCCCTCCCTTAAATTAAGAGCCTCTTCTGAGTATAGTGGTTTTTATGGTTCATAGTTTAAATTCTTGCTCTTAGTCCAATTTACAGTTTCAAATGTTAGAGCATAATGTGGAAGAAGAAATCAGTAATTGCATTGTTTTTTGCCTTAGCCATCAGTCTTGTCAGCCAGTTGGTTTTCATACCAGGACTTGCTTAGTGGGCCAGTCCTAGGAAATACAGCACTTTCCACATTGTCTTGTTGATTTTTAAAAAGCATGTGACTTATGTTACGTACAAGACTTGGAGGAGAGGGCTCTGTCTAGTTTATCTTTGTATACTCACCATGGTGCTTATTAATATTTCTCAAATGCATGAATCAATCATTTGTAGTCCTACTTGCATCTCTGGAAAGAAGGGACTTGTTCTTGAAATTTATGCCTGTTCTTAAATGGACTTCTGGGTTTGAGATCTCTAATTTGAGTTCCAGAGAGACCTTAGAGAACTTTAAAGGATTTTGTAGACTATTCTGAGGCATAAAAGGTGTGTTGTGTAAAGTACGAGGCACTAACCAAATGTAACAATTCTTGTTTAAGCTTTTATGTACTTTCCAAGTGATCTTGAAAAGATGGCGTTATGATTTGATTGGATCTTGTTGGGACCTAGAGATATGAATGGATTCTTTAGTCCTTTATTACTCTAAACTCTAAATGTTGGAGATAAAATCACAGCAGTTTTTCTCTTGGATGCCGTGTGTTCGGTGTGAGGGTTGGATTCAACCCAAAAAAGTATTTATTGTGATATTTACTACAGAGCAGAAAAGATAAGTGAAACAGGATTCCTGCTCTCAAGGAGCTTATGGTCTTTTGTGTGTGTGTGTGTTGATTTAGCAACCAAGAGTTTCTTTCATAGGAAACAAAAAGCTTTTCGGAGGCTTTCATTTGACAGTTGAGAACATCAGTTGTAGCCTATTCGTGTTTGTAAGATATTTGCTTACTCTTATTTTGTGATGTGCATTTTGAATAAAACTTAAAATTTTTTTTAAATTATGGCAAATAATTACATAATAACCGTTACACTGATTTAGGAAAACAGTTGAAGAAAAATAACATGATGCTTATTACCTCACTTAAAATTTTTTTTAATATTTATTTATTTTGAGAGAGGGGGAGTGCAAGCAGGGGAGGGGCATAAAGAGAGGGGAAGAGAGAGAATCCCAAGTAGGCTCTGCATTATCAGCACAGAGCCTGATGTGAAGCTCGAACTCACAAACCGTGAGAACTTGACCTGAGCCAAAATCTAGAGACGGATGCTTAACCAGCTGAGCCACTCAGGCACCCCAATGCTTACCTCACTTTCGTTGAGAAATCCCAGTGAAGTGACTGAGAAAAATGGTATAAACAAGGACAACGAGAACAAGAAAGGAAACCAAATTGTGGAAGTTAGATAGTACATGGGAGAGTAAAGATTGTAAGAAGGCTAGTACTGCAAATTCTGGAAGAGTCAAAAATGAGAGGCAACAGGTGGGGCTAACAGCATGTAGATATGGAGAGTTAGATTCTCCCACCCCAGGCAGCCAGGCTACTCTGTTCCTTCTCCCCTGTGGGAACAGATACAGACTTCCTAGAAAAAGTGAACAACAGAGCCTCAGTATATGAAGAATTCAGGCACAACTGAGTATATGGAGAGAGAGAGAGAGAGAGAGTGAAAACAAGGGCATTAATTGGAAGTCTAAGTATTCACCAGTATGACTGCATGCACACTCACCTCAGCTCCCACAGTGTTGGCGGCCACACTTACTACAGATGCCATCTTCTTTACCTACACCTTCTGCTCAACCCAGGCAGGAGATGGGGAGGATTCTGAGAATACTGCAGAGATTCCTCTCTGGAGATACTGACTAGCCCAAGGGACAAAAAGCGCCAGTGAAATGCCCATGCTGCTTCCCATCATCTTACTGTGAAGCTTAATAGTTACCAACCACTCTCCATAGCCCTTATAATTTCCTTTTTAGTGTCTTAAATGTGAATGGACAGCCAAGATTGTGGGCACTGAAAAGAACCTTTAACATGAAAGACAAGTAGAAAAAGAATCTTGAAGGAAATAGTGTAGGGAACAGAAACTATTGCACACACAGACACATGCACATGTGTAGGATCTTAATATCCCTCGAATGAGAAGAACAAATAATATTCATGAAACGATGTTCAGAAACTAAGAATTTTTGAAGCTTTTAAATTTTTTAAAAACTTTTAATTATTTAATTTTGAGAGAGATGGGGGAGGGAGGCAGAAAATCCCAAGCAGGCTCTGCACTGTCAATGCAGACCCCAGTGCAGGGCTCAAACTCAAAAACTGTGAGATTGTGACCTGAGCCAAAATCAAGAGTCAGACCCTTAACTGACCGAACCACCCAGGCGCCTCTGAAAAGTTTTTATAAATTAAAACTCCCAGAACGTTGTGGGGGGCGGAGGGGTTAAGTTTATGATGAACAGAAGAAAAACCAAATCAATTCAGGGGGTTTAACAACCATTTAATTAGATGGTGTAGGAAATAATTACCGTAGGGAGAACTACAGAACTAATTCAAGGAAAGTTTCCAGAGCTAAGAAATACGAATTTCTGTACTGACTGAAAGATGTACTGAGTCTCCTGCACAATGAATGAAAAAAGACCCATACAAAGGTACATATGTCGTCTTGACAGTTCACAATGTCTGGGATGAAAAGAACATCCTAAAAGCCATGGTGGGTGGAGTAGGTAGAGGGTTGGGGTGTGCATGGGTCTTGTACTAAGTATCAGGAATCTGAATGGTCTGAGATTTTCCAGGAGCACCATCAGAAACTAGAAAATGACATAGCTGTGCTTGCAGAAATCTGAGGGAAAATTACTAGCCTGAGTCAAAATTATATGTACCTTGTGAGAGTAAAGGTTCTGTGGCCTGCGAAGTCCCTAAAGCCTTTTGCCTTGTTTTCACTTCTCAGGAAGCTACTGGAGAATGTGTTCCAGCTAATGAGGACGAAAGTGGCAAGGGCTACAGGAAACAGGATCCTGTACAGGAGAGAGTTCAAAAGAATTCCTAGGAAGTTGGTGGCCAAGCATAGGCTGCCTGGAGAGCAAGCAGTCTTGGTTGGTGTAGGGGAAGAAAGGGGTGTGAGAGGTTAAATCTCTAGGAAGAAAGAATGCCTGATTGACTTGACCATATTGGAAGGAGGTCTGTGGTGGTGCAAGAGACTTTACAGATGATTTTGTGATAGACCCATAGAAAACCAGTGAAAGAGACCACAACAACAAAAATAAGGCAATTAATAGCTCCTCCAAACACTAAATTTTGCCTTGAATGTGGTTTTCATTTAATCAGAAATTGTCACATGACTAGACTGGGAACATGGAATGGTGATGTGGATGGATATTCTTTGGGGGAGAAATCAATAGATGGTGTCTAAAGTGGAAATTTTCTTAAAAATAGCTCTTATGAAAGTGTTATTTAAAAATCAGGAGGCAAATACTGTGAGAAAAACAAAAGGCATTGGAAGTGTTTCTACCTTGGGAATCACGAATTGGGGGTGAGGAGAAATGGGGCACCTTATTTTTGACATACACCTTATAATTCATTTTGACTTTTTAAAGTACTTCGTACTTTAATTTAAACTTTTTAAATGTACATATGGGAAGTGGGAGAAAGAAAAGAAGGGAAACAAACCACAAGAGACTCTTAAATGCCGGAGAACAAATGGAGGGAGATGGGTGGGGATGGGTTAGATGGGTGATTGGTATCAAGGAGGGCACTTGTGATGAGCACTGAGTGTTATATGTAAGTGATGAATCACTGACTTCTACTTCTGAAACCAGTGTTGCACCTAATGTTAAAATTTAAATTAAAAAAATAAAAATGTTTTTAAATGTAAATAATGTGGAAAAAGCTCCTTGTAAAATCACTTAAAAGTTGCCTCTTAGTAGTAGCATTTAGTTACATGAAAGTAGTCAAGATTTTCTAATGGGCTAGGAGCCCTGCCCTCAGTGTAGTTGGAAACAACCAAGAAAATGGATTGTACATGTCTTACCACTTGGAGGCTTACTCCTTTGAAGGAGAATGAGTGCTTCCACTTTAGAGCCCATGTGACCAGAGGATGTGCACCGAGGTCCTGCCATTTCCTGAAGTCAAGGTGACAACAGCTCAGGAGAGGGGAGATGAGAAGTGGGTCTGGGGAGTGGGTGGCCTGAGATCACACCTGTACTTGGTGCACTGGGGCAGGCAGCAGCTCCAGGTGAGAGGCCTAGCATGTGGAAAGTCAGCTCTGACCCTGGTTCGCTCCCTCTCTGCTTTTCCTCCACAACTTCCGCTTTTCTTCTCTGGAGCTTGCATCTGGAGGCTGGTTTGAGTTGGATGCTAGACCGCATCTGGCTGCCAGCTGTGTGGCGGCTTAGTAGCAGGCTGCTGGTTGGTCGTTTCTCCCAGACCTCAGCATGACAACCTCCAGGGCTCTCCTTGGAGTTGTGTCCCCTCCTGACTCTTTCCTGAAGGAGTCCTTGCTGATGATAGCTGAGGTGTCAGCAGAGATGGGGATGGCTTTGCTTTCATTAAAGTTTTTTGTTGTTGTTGTTGTTGTTGTTGTTGTTGTTTTAGTATAAGAGAGAAACAAGTGCAGGCTATTGCTTTTCTTTCTGTTACTGTGACCTTCAACATCATATGTAAAAATTAAGGAATTTTTAGTAGTTTGCATGGTGTATAAGGAAATGGCAGTAAGCACATCATCTCTACGGCTGTTGTGGGTCTGCATCTCTGTGGTCATGTGGCATTGCTTAGCATAGTGCAGTGGCATGGAGGGTAAGAGAAACTGAAGGCGTATATCTGACGCATATGTCTACTTAACATACCTTTGCACTGAGTATGTATATTATAAAACATGCAGAAATAGCTATCTTAAAAAGGGTGAGCTACAAATACAAGTAAATAAGAGTTGAGTGTTTTTTTCCTAGACTTCACTCGATGGTCTTGTTCACTTCTAGAGACTGCTGATGTAGACACCTACCATGCTAGTTCTTCACTTCTCTCCTCTCTTAATTTCAGTGCATCAGGGCGCCCTCCACAGGATGGTGTGGGGGGCAGATCTTTTGCAGAGGAATGATTCTCTTAGAGTTCATTGCCTATAAGACTTTTTAAACACTTTTTCTCATTGTAGACACCAACTATTGACTTCTTCAAAATAATAACCATTGTAAACTCCACACCATGATGATTTCTGATGCACACTGCCTCCTTCGCACCCCCACCACACATAACTCTGTTCTGACAAGTCAGGAACCTGGGGCTCATAGAGGGGAAGTGGCTTGTAACAGGGAAGCTGAGCAGAATCAGGACCACAACCTCTGTCCCTTGAGACCTTTCACTTGTCTTTCTAGGATTCCATGGTGTGTACTAAAATTTTTCAAAGGACCCCTCTAGCCCATTTTGGCTACTTTTGTTATCTAAAAGTTGTAAAATTCATTGCATAAGGTTCTTTGCCTCTTCTGACCTGTTCATATTAATCCGATATACTTGGAGCCTAAATTCTCTGAAGCTAAGGGGCAATTTTAAGGGCAGTAGATACTGCTTGCCTTTGATTTTGTTTCCCTTTTCTTTGTTTTTCTGTTTTCCTTTTGTCTGACAGATTTGGAGGGAAATTGTTTACATATCTTGTCAGGTAGCTTTCTGTCTTCCTTTGTTGTGATTGTGGGTTCTTATTTTCATCCAGAGGTGAGGCCCTTCTTACCTTGCCTGCCAGGTGTTTGCTAAACCCAATGTATTCTAGCAAGTCATTTCTCTTTTATAAAACCTGAAAGTGTCCTGATTGTTGCCAGCCTTGCCCATGGTTGTTCTCAGAACTAAGCAGTGCTGAGTCTGTAAAAATAGTAGAGTACACAAAACCACTCTCACTCCTCAGGACAGAAACTTCCACAGAGCTTCCATGTTCACCTCTTAGAGGAAAATACTCACAACTGTTTTAAGCTTTAAAACTGATCGAATGAGATTCTTTATGTTTTAGGTTTATTAGAAGGCTTTTTGTTTCATTTTGAATGTCTTTATATTCAATACAGAAGCTCAGAAGATGCTTTCCTTTGGAAGACATGGCTAGTCAGGAATATCTGAAAGAATTAAAGAATTTCTGTTTAAAGCAAAGAAACTTGTTTCCCAATTGGCAAAATATGAGGATTTTTATTACCAGTGTTAGAGAAATGGTTGTATTCTGAGCTTATATTTGTTATAAGTAACGTACTGGTAAAAGCCACTCTCTTCTTTTTGTTCCTGAATGGAAAAAGCAAAAATTGTAAAATAAGAGATCTTAACTTAATTTGCTTTGAAGTAGAAAGGCTCCAGTAACACTGCTTGGATGAGATTCTCAGATTTCTTTCCTCAAGTGTCTGTGTTATATTGCTGGTGAAGTCCTGGGGCAGGGTGAGGTGGTTTTGTGGGTTTTATTTATCAGTAGCTAGTTTAAAAAAAATTTTTTTTAATGTTCATTTATTATTGAGAGACAGAGAGATACAGAGTGTGAGGAGGAGGGGTAGAGAGAGAGGGAGACACAGAATCTGAAGTAGGCTCCAGGCTCTGAGCTGTTAGCACAGAGCCCAATGCAGGGCTCGAACTCACGAACTGTGAGATCATCACCTGAGCTGAAGTCAGTCGCCTAACCAACTGAGCCACCCAGGCGCCCCTCGGTAGCTAGTTTTTAAAAAGAAAGGCCTCTTTCCTCCCAAGGTGCAGCACAGTGCTCAGGGCCAGGTGCCCTGAATGCAAGCCCCACACCATGGCACATGTACCTGTATGGGCATTAAGCTAGCAAATGACAGGCAGCAAGTACATTGTGTGGGGACAGTGTACATGTTTCAATTTAATAAAGATGCCTTGGCCATTAAAGTTGTAGTTTCTAAACACCAGGACAGGAACTCTTTTATTTCTACGACCCTACCCACACCCATGGGAAACTGTGTGTTTTGTGTGTTGAATTCTAAGAGCAGACATTGCTGGGAAAAAAATAAAGCATGAGGGGCACATGGGTGGCTCAGTCGGTTGAGGTCCAACTTCAGCTTGGGTCATGATCTCACAGTCTCCGTGCTGACAGCTCGGAGCTTGGACCCTCCTTCAGATTCTGTGTCTCCCTCTCTCTGCCCCTAACCCACTCGCATTCTGTTTCTGTCTCTCTCAAAGATAAATAAACATATAAAAAAATTTTTAAAGAAAAATAAACCATGCAATATATGGAATGAGAGAGGAGATGGGGCCAGAAGCTAACTCAGAACTGTATTGAGAGTAATGGTCATGTAACACTCAGCTGAGAGAGACCAGGTACCAAGAAATCCTCTCTGTGCAAGGGTTCCACATATAAGACATTTCTTTATATTTCTTAGGAAATCATTTTTTTAAGTGTCTACCTTCAGAATGAATGCTTGTGTGTGTGTGTTGGGGGGGGGGGGTAGAAATTAATACTCAGACTATAATAAATACCTACTTTTATGCCTATTACAAATATTTATGTCTAATATCCCCAATAACTTTATCCCAAACTTTCTTATTTAATAATCTTAGTGCCACATTGAAGTTTGTGGTAATACTGTCAGCTTCCTGTGTCTTGAGAAATTCGATGGGTGTGTATTCTTTAGACCTGTGCTGTCCAGTACAGTAGCCACTAGCCATATATGGCTATTTAAACTTAAGTTAACTTCATTGAAGTAAAATTGAAAAGGAAGTTCCTCAATCGTACTAGTCATATTTTAGGTACTCAGTAGCAACATGTGGCTAGTAGCTACTCTATTGAATAGTACTGAGACAGAACATTTTCATCATCCTGGAGTGTTTTATTAGATGGCCCTAGTCTAGAGGCTAGCATTTTTCATATTTGTGGGAAGAATTGGTTAATTCTATACTTTACACTGTAGAAGTGCCTTATTAACAGATGTCTGGGGCTGGATGAGAAAAGCAGCCAGACAGGTGCCCATTGTGTCCCACTACTCTATACTTAGGGGTTATATAGAACAGCCTGGATTAGGAACGGTTGTTAGAGTAACGGTTGTTACTACCTACCTGCTAGTAGGATGCACATGGTTAATACTACAGGCATTAGAGGCAGAATGGCCCTTCTAGTTTGGGACTTGCTAGCTGGGTGACACTGTGCAAATCACGTGACTCTTCTGAACCTATTTGCTCATCTGTAAAGTAGGATTGAAATACTTATTTCCAGGTTTGTTTTGAAAATTTTATTAGATAAAGGAAATGGAATAAAGAATATCAAACACTGAGCACAGTGCAGGACATATAGTATGCATGTGTGCTGTGGCAGTTTCTTAAATTCATTACTATGAATAATACTGGTAATTCTTATTCTTATTGTTGTCAATTTCTTTTTCCTTTCTTTTTCCTCTTTTTAACTATTTCTTTCCTCTTTGCTTTACTTCCGTTCTCCTTTATTCCTTTGTCTTCTGTCTTTTTCTTCTGATTTAAGGGCCCTGGATAATTCTGTTAGTGATGTGCATGGATAAAGAATTCCCTGTCCTTTAGTTGCGTAGTATAGTGAAGAATGGGGAATTGATATCAAACGAAACCAAACTGTGTAAGGATTCACAGAAGCACCCCACCTTTGACCAATATTTATGAGGAAGCTGGTACATGTGGGGTGGAGGAGCAGTGTGGAAATAACTGGCCAGTCGAGATGGGGTCTGTGAACTTCCCCTCATCAGCACCTACCTGTAAATGGTCAGCAAAGTGTCATGAGAGCAGTAGTTAGAAGATACCTGCTGATTACATATCTTTACTTGCGCAGCAACAAAGGAGAGAACGTGAAGCTAGAAGGCAGCAAGAACGTGAACAGCGAAGGAGAGAACAAGAAGAGAAGAGGCGTCTGGAGGAACTGGAAAGAAGACGTAAAGAAGAAGAAGAGAGGAGACGGGCAGAGGAAGAAAAGAGGAGAGTTGAAAGAGAACAGGTTAGGTCACAAAAGAATGTTCTGACCATGCATATGTGAGGTCATATGTGAGGTTGCTTTGTAGAGTTGGGGGATTTGGGACTCAAAGTACAGACACGTGTGCACGCATGTATGTACACACACACACACACACACACACACACACACACGAACACACACACACATATTCAGGACTTCAGAGGTTTGAAAATGCCGAAGCACAATTGGAAGCACAGCAATAAATTGAATTAATAAATTGAAATTAAAAATGATGGATAAATTTTTACATTTAGAAACCTCTTGAAGTCAGTTGAGTGGTCTCCAACTAGTGTGATGCCCAAAAGATTTCTGAATATTTCTTTTTGGGCTTGGCTTAAATGCTTTGAACCTCAAATATCTGGATGATGATTAGCCTTTTCTTTAATGAACTGAAAAACCAACCACAAGGAATGTTTGAATTATCCAGTGGCTGAATATCATAATAAACATATTTGTATATAACTCAGTATATACCTATGTAGCATTAGAAAAACTAATAACATCGTGGTTTTGTTTAGCCAAAAAAGATGATATTTTGGTAATACTTAGAGCATTTTATTGATGCCAGCTATAGTTGTCTTTAGAAATCTCTGTTCCCTGAATTGACTGTGCTTTTGTGTCTGTGCTGTCAGTGTGAGCCCCTCAGAACCTCTTCACCTCTCACATCTTTGAATTGATCGCTCTTTGTTATGAGCTTTGGGTAAAGGAGGAAAGATATGAACGGAGACCAATTTAAATAATACTTGAAATTCGTACTTAAAATACTTATCAACTATGGTATTAACTTCCACAGTTGAGTATTCAGCTACTATCCTTGAAACTGATCATATGCTTCAGGTTCTTTGCACATGTACTATTTCTTCCTGAGAATTTAAGGATATTTCTGTTACTATTGACATTATTGGCCAGTCAGCACTGGTGTGTTTTGGGTTTGTTTGTTTTGTTTTTCCCCACATTCTGATTTATACTTAGGGATTGCAAAGAGGAGTAAAAGTAATTAAGCTTTTGAAAGTTAAGTCTCCTAGGGGTAATTCTCACAATGTGATGGTGAGAGGAGTATGTGACAGTAATACTTCATCTTTAATGTGCTAGTGACAGTCATTAACGTTCATGTATAGCAAGTATTCTTTTTTTTATGTTAAATATAATTTATTGTCAAATTGGTTTCCATACAACATCCAGTGCTCATCCCAACAGGTGCCCTCCTCAATGCCCATCACCCACTTTCCCCTCTCCCCCACCCCCCATCAACCATCAGTTTGTTCTCAGCATTTCAGAGTCTCTTGTGGTTTGCCTCCCTCCCTCTCTATAACTTTTTTTCCCCCTTGCCCTCCCCCATGTCTTCTCTTAAGTTTCTCAGGATCCACATATAAGTGAAAACATATGGTATCTGTCTTTCTCTGCCTGACTTATTTCACTTAGCATAATACCCTCCAGTTCCATCCACATTGCTACAAATGACCAGATTTCATTCTTTCTCATTGCCAGGTAGTATTCCATTGTATATATAAACCGTATCTTCTTTATCCATTCATCAGTTGATGGACATGTAGGCTCTTTCCATAATTTGGCTATTGTTGAAAGTGCTGCTATAAACATTGGGATACAAGTGCCCCTATGCATCAGCACTCCAGTATCCCTTGGGCAAATTCCTAGCAGTGTATAGCAAGTATCCTTTACCTCTTCTTGAAAATAGATAGGTATCAAAGTAGTTTTATTCTGCTTTCCTTATTCTGTTGCAAAATCTTTCGTGTTAACAGTGCTGTAAGAAACTGCACTTCTGCATGTTTGTATACATGTATGATTGTATTCTGCATGCTCATTGTATGTTAGGACATTTGTGGTTTGGATAGACGTGACTTTCCTGGTTGTCCTTGTGTTTTGAAGGCAAAAAGACAAAACGACTGTACTAATTTGGTCTTTCAAGTTATGGTTCATTTCAGTCTAGTTCAAAGAAGAGGTGAGTTGGAACTCAGATTCCTTTCTCAGCTGTTACAGGGGAAGGCCACATGTCATGCTAGGTCAGTGCTTGGCATAGCATGTGCCGTGGAAGGTTAGGCTAGGAGGAATGGGACTTGGAGCCCAGGTTGGAATCAGAGTGTCTTTGCAAATGCCCTTCTAGATACACTTTCTCCCAGATTGGCTTTTTTGGGTAAAGTTTATTTTATAAGATAAAGGTTTCTGAGGAAATGTATATGTCATGATTTGTGTTATCCTGCATTCTCTAAACCAGAATTATTGGTTAACTAAAACTTCTGTCCAGCTCAGATGTATAGCTATTTTTATTTTAAAATGTGTGCCATGGTACAAGTGGATGGTCAGCATTAGACACTGTAAAGACGTAATCTGAATTTCAGAATAAAACTTCTCTTCTTAGATCTCTTAGTCTACTCCCTTTTTGGAACAGTTAGCTTTTTTCCTTCTTGAAAAGGAAGGAAACTTCTTTTGTTTGTATTTCAGAGTTGTTTAATGTCTGTGTCCTATTTGAGCCTTACAAAAAATCTTGAGAGTTGCAAGAGAATATTTTTTTTTTTTATTAAAAAAATTTTTTTTTAACATTTATTTATTTTTGAGACAGAGAGAGACAGAGCATGAACGGGGGAGGGTCAGAGAGAGGGAGACACAGAATCTGAAACAGGCTCCAGGCTCTGGGCTGTCAGCACAGAGCCCGACGCGGGGCTCGAACTCACGGATCACGGGATCATGACCTGAGTCGAAGTCGGCCGCTTAACCAACTGAGCCATCCAGGCGCCCCAATTTTTTTAAATGTTTGTTTCATTTTGAGAGAGAGAGAGAGACAGAGTGCGAGGGAGGAGCAGGGAGAGAGAGGGAGACTGAATCTGAAGCAGGCTCCAGGCTCTGAGCTGTCAGCCCAGAGTCCGACGCGGGGCTCGAACTCCCGAACCACAAGATTATGATCTGAGCTGAAGTCAGACGTTTAACCAACTGAGTCATCCACGTGCCCCAAGAATATTCTTGATACTCATTTCTCAAATGAGGATACTGAGAAAATGGAAGGTTGAGGGTTTTCTAAAGGTCTGAGATTTCCAAACGTCTCTTGATTTCCTAGTCTATTAAATACGCATGCAACTTCAAGGTTGGATTTCTCCTCTTTACATGTTTTGGGTATGTACCTGTTTTCATTGATCCAGAGGCTTGTCATTCTCTTCCCCTTGAAAATAAGTTCCCCGCCCCCTCCCCACAAACACACACACACACACTCTCAGTCTCTTCTTGAAGAGCCTGGGCCTATTCATTTGTGAGAAACCACCTGAGTCTGGTGTTCACAGATCATGGCTTTCAGAATATAGTCATTCCAGGTACCTTCTGTGTCATCAGAGAAAACACAAATCATGTTTGTTCTGTTTTAATATTAAAACGGATTTTGGTTTGGGGTTTTAAAAATTGGCAATCCATGCTTGTTTTAAATGATTCATCGGAACCCTCTAGGGCAATGAGAACCCTCTGGTTTCTTATCTAATTAAACTTGATTTCTCTGGTCTACCATCCTTAAGAGGAATATCCTGGTTCTTTGAAATCCTGCAATTGTATTTAACAGCTGCGTTCTTACAGAAGAACTATCAGATACTTTGGTGTATATCAGTAGAGTGTATATCATCATTTATTAGACTCTTTAGATCTTCGTTGACCAATTTGAAGATCTTGGGGACAATCTTTCACTATATGTTTCATAATATATCCATCACTAAGTGAATTACCACTGAAGACCATTGGGGCAAATGGTTCTTGGTGCTCCATTCAGGTGGTTCTGATGCTTTCCTTTGGGATAAATTGATTGCTGGGTAATTTCTGTGTGACAGGAGTATATCAGGCGACAGCTAGAAGAGGAGCAGCGGCACTTGGAAATCCTTCAGCAGCAGCTGCTCCAGGAGCAGGCCATGTTACTGGTAACGCCCTGTATCTGTCTTGTTCCGTAGCATTAGGGCTCATTTCTCTATCCCTCCCCTGAGCTTTGGGCATAGCCGTGGTGATTACCAGACCATTTTGGTTAGCGTTGTGGGCTGACAGGCTCAAATGGAGATGTCCTCTGTGGTCATGCTGCTTTGGGCACATTTCGAGGTGGCTTCTATTTACTTATTTCCTGTTGAAGAGTTAACCGTTCTCTTTGGTAGATAGCAAGGGTTTGAACAGAACTTGGCATTCAGTGAACAAACTAGAATGCCAAAGGCTGAAAGTTCAAAGCACATGCCATAGGATTTTTGCCTAATACACTAACTTTTGAAACCACCAAAACCAACTTTTAATTGAATTCTCTCTCTGTCCAGTGATATTATGGTTAGCAACAAGCTGTCATATTTTTCCGCAGGTAATACGCTATTTAAAATCCCAGTCATTTTGCTCTGTGATTAAAAAAAGGTGGGGGGGGAGGCATGGTCTTTGTGAAAAGTTGAGAATGAATCCAGAGAAGAGGCGAGTTGTGCGGTGGCCCATAGATTTAGTGTTCTCCTCTCCCTCTCCAAGGAGTGCCGATGGCGGGAGATGGAGGAGCACCGGCAGGCAGAGAGGCTCCAGAGGCAGTTGCAACAAGAACAAGCATATCTCCTGTCTCTACAGCATGACCACAGGAGGCCGCACCCGCAGCAGCAGCAGCCACCGCAGCAGGAAAGGAGCAAGCCAAGCTATCACGCTCCAGAGCCTAAGCCCCACTATGAGCCCACTGACAGAACCCGAGAGGTATTTTCTTTCCTTTGTTGCTTAAATATTGATCCGGTGTTGCTCATTCCCTGGGAAGTTATAGAATGACTCTTAGGAGCTGTGTAATAGTAAGCCTAGACAGGGACACAGAGAGCAGATCAGAGCCAGTCTTTTGGTTTTCTAGCCAAGAAAATGTGGTTCAGACAAGTGAAAGGACACTTGCCTGCGGTCCCTTATCTGCTTGGTGTTTTCTCCAGAGACAACCAGAGTGCCTCTGTAAACAACTCTTGGGTGAAGTGAGCACTAAACAGAGGGAAGATTATATGGCAAAATCATTCTTAAAATGTACATAAGGGGATGGTGTCCTGGTTAACTATTTTTCCAAAACCACCATGAAAATGAACAGTGCCTATAGCCCAATTATACTGACTTTTTTAACAAATCACTGATTGTGATTTGTTAATGAAATTGGTGCAGTTGGGCCACCCAGAGCCTCCTGGTGAGGATGTGGCAAAGCGGTAACTTTTGGAATACTAGGAATCCTGGAAGCTGGTTGACTTCTGCAGTGTGTTGAAACCTGGCCTGTAGGTGGCACCCTTCCACCACGTCTCACCCTCACAGAAAGTAGATTCTAGGAACAAGTGTTCTCCGTATCCTAGAATGCCTTTGTTTTGGGTACGATGAAATGTGTTTTGAATTCCTGATGATAATCTTCTAATCTTAATCTTTTGGTGTAGTTAGTTGTGACGTTCATTTTTTTTCTAGTTTTTTATCATCATGTACAATCTTAGAATTCTTGCCAGGAGATTTTAAAGGCTTAATTTTTATCTTCATATTTCTTTATCTCAAATTGAATTTTAGCCCTATTATATTTGCCTCCTCTCTTTCCTTGTAGCTAGAGAAAAGAGAAAATTTCTCTCTAGGGCCCTTCCACTCAAGCTTTCTTTGGGATCTCTGCTTTTCCCTACTAACACTGAGTTATGTCTTCTAATTCTCTGATGCAGGTGGAAGATAGATTTAGGAAAACTAACCACAGCTCCCCTGAAGCCCAGTCTAAGCAGACAGGCAGAGTATTGGAGCCACCAGTGCCTTCCAGATCAGAGTCTTTTTCCAATGGCAACTCCGAGTCTGTGCATCCTGCCCTGCAGAGACCAGCTGAGCCACAGGTAGCAACAGCCCGGTGGCTGTGGGCTGAGGTGACTCACACGGTAGTTCACTAAGCCATGGGCCTGCTTGTAACATTCACAGATTGGTTTGTTACCACATTAGGAAAAAAAGAGATTCACAGGAGTGATTCTAAATTAACTTACAGGTGATATCCCCTTAGTTGATAGAGAAAAGAAGGATTTTTTAAAAAGATTTTTATTATACTCATTAAGGATATCTAGATTCAGTGATTTCTTCTTTTAGTCTTTTTGTCTTTCCTAACTCAGATGCTCATAAACAAATGCCTCCTTTCTCTAATTCAAAATTTTTTCAGGTTTGTTTTTAGAAAGTACATAGAGGGAGAACCAGAACCTTTTCTTAACCTTTGATCCTTGGTTCCTGGCCAGTTGCATGAGTGGGCTTTTGGAAATCCAGTGACAGCCCAGTTGAAATTACATATAGAATTTCTTGGTTTGTCCAAATGTACATATTTTTTCTGGGAGAAAAGGGCCTTTCATTAGATTCTCAAAAGGTTCAAGATCCAAAAGAAGATATGATCTAGTAGGTTCAGTATGCATTTCTCTGAAGTAGGCCAGGGGAAAGGTCCTTTCATTAGGTTGACCACAGCATTCTGCCTTGTCTAGGTGAGGGAGAACCCCTGGGCTGAGTGCTATGTGGTTAAAAGAGAACCCTCTGTCCTGTCCAGAGAAAACAGTTAATAGCAGGGATTATCCATGTCAAAGATCTGAGAGGTCCTTAAAATACAGATTCCTATTCTCTTACTGAGAATAAGTAACATTTAGACATTTGGCACCTTGAAGCCTGAGTTGACTTGTCACGGATGCTTGCATGTGTTCGGGGACAAAAGTTCATATTCTTGTGATTGAAGTAGCTGTGGTGTTCAGGAAAAAAAAAAAAATCCAAAGGAGGATTTGAACATGCTTTACAATAAATAATCCCAGTATGGAGGAGTTGTTTAAAAAAAAAAAAGAAGAAGAAAAGAAAAAAGAAGGACCAGACCTAATAAGCAAAGCATGTGTTTGTGGGGTTGGGGGGTGTTAGGGGACAGGGAGGAATTTACATGCAGTCAGCAGTGTGTTGATTCACAGAAGAGCTGAGCCACAAGCCAGATTGTGAAGAAAACAGTACAGGTTAAAGGGGGGAGAGGGAAGGGAAGAGGGACTAGTACAGTAGGTTTGTTTAACAACATTTGGATGAAGAGTCTAGGACTAAACTTTTTATTCTGAAAGTTAAACTTACAACAAATAGAAAATTTTTATCTATTTGGCCACTAACAATTTAGAAAATAGGAGTTCCTGAATTATGTAGGCTACTTTTATATTAATGATTATAGCCTCCCTTTTCTTCTTTTTACCTAAAGTTGCTTTGGACTGAAACCTATGCTTATGAAAAAATTCTTTGAGGAGACTGTTCACATAGGATTCTATTTTTAAACCCAATTTTTATTATAGTTGTAGATAATGCTTTGTTTCACATTTTTCCACCTGAAAATTTTAAACATTTAAGCGGTCTGGGATTATGCCAGTAAATGGAATTTGTCCCTCTCCTATGGGACTTATTCTGAATCTTGCATGTAGAAAGGTTGAGCCAATTGTGATTTGGTATTTTTAGTTCTCATTAAGTGCGTTGATATAATAGATAGCATAGCTGGAATTATATAAATTGCAATCTAATATAATAAAATATAGATTATTTCAGAGATTATTTTCCCAACTTAAAAGCAACCAGATTAACTCAGGTGACAAGTTGTTGTTAACATTTTTTTCAATTGTCAAGTAGAAGGCATACTCCAGTAGCAGCAGCAGAGGGAATGATAGTATTGAATATTCCTAAAGAAACCAAAATTCCTTTTTTTGTAACTACTATGAACATGGATAGCAATCTCTAAAGCATGAGTGTTTTATGACTTGAGAGAAGAAAGAAAATCGGTGTATTTGAAAAGTTGGCTGTTTTTAAGTTGTATTGCTGTAATCTGCCAACACATAGGGGTTTGTCTTTGCTCATTAAATGTGTTCTGTGGTTATTTGGTCTGAAATTTTACGAGACCAGGTGATGTGAGGATGGATAGATAGGTCTGCATGTATGGCAGTGTCTGTCTTGTGGTTTTTCTTTTCTCCCTCTCTCTGCCTGTCCACTCTCTGCTTTGACATGGATGTGCATGTAGCATGTTGTCCTCCCTTTTAGGATTAGGACTCTGTGAGGGTTTTTTTGTGTGATTTTGTTTTGTTTCCTTAATCTTTGTGTTTACTCCTATCTGTAATGTTAGTCTGGATATTAAAAGAGTTTTCTTTATAAATGTAAATTTGCTTTTTTCTATATATTGTGTTCCCCAGACTGCTTCGTCCCTTAGAAGTATAACTGTTCCACTGCTTGGCTTACCGAGTACTGTATTGCCCCAGTTTGCCTTCCCCTACTTCTTGTTTTGGATTTGGTATTGACCAGAAAAGCGTTTTATGCAGAACGCATTGAATGTTTTGTGTTTTGTTTTCTTGTAAGGTACAGTGGTCCCACCTGGCATCTCTCAAGAACAATGTTTCCCCTGTCTCGCGATCCCATTCCTTCAGTGACCCTTCTCCTCCCAAATTTGCACACCACCATCTTCGCTCTCAGGACCCATGTCCACCTTCCCGCAGTGAGGTGCTAAGTCAGAGTTCTGACTCTAAGTCGGAGGTACCTGACCCCACCCAAAAGGCTTGGTCTAGATCAGACAGTGACGAGGTGCCTCCAAGGGTAAGAAGCAGAAAGACAGATGTGTGCTTCTTTTTTCCATTTTGTTATTTAAAAAAATATTTATTTTAATTAAGGGTATGATGGCTTCACCAGAATGAAGGGGCAATGAAACTTCAAAGGAACTTTTTACAGTGGGGAAAGTTCCATAGTTAGGCAGTTATATTCAGCCAGTGGCCAGTTAGCTTTTTATGGTTGTTGTTAGTGCTATACTTAAACACAGAGTAACAGAATAATATATGAGTAAGTCTATAAAGAATATACTTCTAGAACAAAAAGAATCAAAGTATATTTTAGCAGCTGTCTTACACATTTATACAAAAGCTATAAATTGTTTTGCAACATTAATGATTATCAAAATTTTCAGAAAAGGTCTTTTAAGAAAAATTTAACATAAACATTTCCAAAAAAATGATTTTGTTCTTTTTAAATTGAGGGATTTTTGTTTTTCAATTTTTTGTTTTGTTTTTGGTAGTTAATGGCGAAGTTAAATGAAAGGCACTTTTTCATTTCGTTAATTTTTCCCTCCACTTGGAATTTGCTTCCTCTGAATATTTTCTTGCTTCCTACCAGTCTTCATTTCCTACTGATCCGTTTGTAGACCATTGTTTGGTTTCTTTGAGCTTATTTTTCTGATTCTCACATTATCTCAGCAAAATGCTTTGTATGTCCCCTGCCACTAAGCTTCAGTACAAACATCATTTAAATGTTACGGAAGTGTAGAAAGGCTGTTTGTCCTGGCTCCTTTGATGCCTTTGACTTAAATTTTCTCTATCATATTGAATCAGTGGAGGGCATAGAAGGATCAGGGAGAGGGGTAGTGATAGTAAGGCTCACATAATTCAGACTGTTGTAAAAATATGTTTTGGTAGGGAAATATTTTTTTCTTCTCATTTTCAATAATTTAATTGCTATATTTTTCTACCCCAAGGTTCCTGTGAGGACAACATCTCGTTCTCCTGTTCTGTCGCGTCGGGATTCCCCACTGCAAGGCAGTGGACAGCAAAATAGCCAAGCAGGTCAAAGAAACTCCACCAGGTAAGAGAAGAGGGAACCTTAAGAATAGGTTTACTGCACAGAATATTCCATCATACTTGTTTTCATAAAAATGCTCATAAACATGGAACCATCTGGGGTAAAGAAATCATCAGTTTATAAAAGAAAAACTGCCAGGAAATCCATTATCATGAATAATAGCAAACTGGTCTATAGTGAAAAAAGAGTCTGAATCCAATGGTATGTTTGGCAGTTTTAAAATGAAAACTCCCTGTCTGTGTAAGGGCAAGTGGAAGGGAAGGCAGGGGAGAGTCTGAGACAATTGTAACCTGAGGGAGTTTATCCTCTAAAGGATGTCCTAATGCCTTGGGAGTGGTATGGAAATCACAAACGAAAGAAAGTGCGGGGTTGACTTGCAGTCTGTAATAAACTAGTGAGTTAACCAAATAATATTTTCAGGTTATAGAGCTGTTCTGTTACTTAAAATAGCTAAACAGCTATCTAAATTTGAATTTCACTTAATTAAAATTCAATATAATTAAAAGTTATTTTCCTTAGCTGTGCTAGTCCCATTTCACATGCTCAGGAGCCACGTGCATGTTATACTACCATGTTATACTACTCAGCTACAGAGTGTTTTCATCCTCTCTGTGATTTCCATTGGCCAGTGCCGTCCTAGGAGAAGGAAAGGGCACTATGTTGACTATTGTGTACTTGATCACCGCCAAACCTCTGAAGTTAGCCTTGTGCACATCTAGCCTTTTAGAACTTGAAGTGCTAAGATGGAAGACAGGCCAGAAGCTGCAGAGAGCCTTCTTAGTCCTTAAATGATCAGGGTAGACTGTGGGATTCTCCTGTGATTGAGTCTCTGTATTAATTGTAACCTAGCAAACTTGTGCTCTGATTGCATCCGTGGCCAGGGTACATCACAACCTGTGCTTTCTGTCATGTTTCTAACACAGCCCATACAAGGGAGTATGCTGCATAAGTGTTGGCCCTTGAAGGCACTGATGGACAGTGAGAATAGTATAATTTTGTGTGTGATTACATAAGTAGACTTTTTTATAATAAACTGAGTTTGTAGCTGTGACAGAAATAGTAACACTTTTAGACTGAACAGTAGCATTTCCTGTCAGTTGTGATGAAGATGTGGGGTCTGCTAATGGTAGCCTGTCATTTAACATTTTTGATATGAGATTATCTGGGACACTTTGTATACCCAAAACCAATGTGACGTGTGTGAACTATACTTGAATTTAAAAAAGGATCTGGGAGATAAAAATCCATGAATAACCTAATTAACTTTTGGTGAATTTAATGTTAAATGCTGTTTTAATGTTAAATGTTGCCATTTTTTTCTCACCTAGATTTCAAAGACATCGATGGACACATCACGCATATGTTTATAACTTGATCTTGGCATAATGCATTAGCTTTTCTCTTTTCTTTTCTAACAGCAGTATTGAGCCCAGGCTGCTGTGGGAGAGAGTGGAGAAGCTGGTGCCCAGGCCCGGCAGTGGCAGCTCCTCGGGGTCCAGCAACTCAGGATCCCAGCCTGGGTCCCACCCTGGGTCTCAGAGCGGCTCTGGGGAGCGCTTCAGAGTGAGATGTAGGATGCCTTTGTTTTTCCCTTCCCTCGTTAACAGTATTGGGCTATGATAGTGTATTGGAGGTTCTTTTTAATCATGTAAAAAGACCTATGGTTTTTCCACAGCTGCATACCACAAAGCAATGTTTCAGTACAGGTTGCTAATGCTACCATAATTTTAATAACAAAGAGTTCACTTTTGAGAGCTTACACATGCCTCTCACTGTGAGCACTTTATATGCATAATCTCACTTAATCCTTAAAATGACCGAGAGAGAGAGAGAGAGAGAGAGAGAGAGAGAGAAAAATGTATTGTGTCTCCATTTTACAGATTAAAGCAACTGCAATTTAGTGAGATTGATAAACTTGTCCAAGATGATTAGCTAAATGTCTGAGCTGGGATTTGAACCCACTTCTTAGAATGTAGGCTCCCATCCACTCTGTCATCATTATTGGTTATTTTAACTGTCAAAATATTAAGTTAGTGGAGGTTCCCTCCAGTATGTCATTGACATAATGTAACAAGGTGTTACGAATACATGCTAAGCAGAGTCAGGTCTGAGTGTGAAGCCTTGAGTAGGGTTAGCAGGAGTGGGAGGGAGAAGGAGGGGAGAGAGGCAGAGGCTGGGTGGGCTGGGTCAGCTTTATGTGACGCACTTCTCTATGTTTATCCATTTCTGCTCTTGAATTTCACAGCGTCATCCAAATCTGAAGGCTCTCCATCTCAGCGCCTCGAAAATGCAGTGAAAAAATCTGAAGATAAGAAGGAAGTTTTTAGACCTCTCAAGCCTGCTGTAAGAATTCTACAAAATCAGTTTTACTTATTCCAAGCTTGAGTGAGATCTCTTAAAAATATGTGGTTGAGAAGCTTACAGTCTTTTTCATGGGGCCCTCTTACAGATTTCAGGACTTAGAAAGAGTGCCGTGTCCTCACACATTTGTGCACACTCATACCCCACCACTATAGTAATTTTTTTTCAAAAAGTACAAAAGAAAGAAAAGCCTTTTTATTTTTACCTCTTTGCTCAGCGTTAACCTTTATGTATTCTTGATAAGTTGGGCATTTACAAAGTGGCTTTAAAAAAAATTTTTTTTTAATTTATTTTGAGTGGGAGTGGCAGAGAGAGAGAGAATCTCAAGCAGGTACCACGTTCAGTGCAGAGCCCTATGTGGGGCTCAGTCCCACGACCGTGGGATCATGACCTGAACTGAAATCCGAAAGTGTTGTCTGAAAATGTCTGACGCTTAAACAACTCAGCCACCTAGATGCCCCAAAACTGGCTTTTAGACTAAATTTTTTTACATTAACTTCTTTCTTCAATTCACCTATTATTTAAATTCTGCCTTTTGGTACCAGAAATGACGGTTTTGACTTCCTCATACTTGGTCTTTAATCCTTGTTGCATTAACTGACCATGTAACTGTGCCCATTGGGGGTTTTAAGCCTTTTGGAATTTTGATTTCTTGCTTGAATTGATTTCTGTACTTCCCCTCACTCCCCTCTCTCCCGTGCTTCCTTGTGCTGTGCATTCTTCATCACTGATGGCTTCTCCGGCTCACTGAAACTGCTACTGCACTGAAGGGTGAAGTGGTAAGCCCCATCTCTGAAAGATTCTGCAGCAGAACAACATTCCAGCTGCCTCTTCATTTTAGCTTATAATCCATCCACATTTCCTTTCCGCCCTCAACTTCCCTTTTTGTTCTTTTCTAGAATTCAAAAGTCCTAGACTTCTGCTTTATCTTTTTAACACAGAATTTACTGCATACATTTATTGTTAAATACAGCTTCTAAAAATAACTTCTTAAAAAGCTACAGTTGTAATTATGAAATAGTTAAGACCCAAGGTCCAATACACTGTTATTTCAGAGTCTTAAGCTCAAAAAAGAACAAGATCTTCTTACCTGTGGAGAAGGAAACTCAGTTGGAACTGCTAAAAAGAAAAAGGAAAAGTGACTACATAGCCTGCTTTTAAAAAAAGTCATTACTTCCAAATGTAATTCCCAAGTAGAAACCTCAGACTTTTATATGAAAATGTAGAGTATAAATAATAATTACACTTAAAAATTATATTTGGATAATTGAGTATTAAAATATCTCAGTATGGAAGAGTAAAGGGAAGCGAAGCTCCTTATGAATGATATCTTTGAACGTGGATTTCCGTTCTGTCTGATGTTCGTATTTGTTGGCAGCGTTGCAGGGAAGTGTGGGTAAGATGGCACCAGGGAAGTGTGGCCTCACCTCCTGCCGACAGCAGCACACACTGCCTGCACTTTCTCACTTTCTGTGTCATGGACCCTCTTAGGAATGTGGCGAATTGTTAACACTCTGTGAAGTGAGACATGAATAACATACTCACTTTTCTTAGCTTTGAAATTGTTAAAAATAAAAGAGTTAAAAATAATGAGTTCACCAAATAAAAACCCCCAGTCAGCCCTTTTTAACTAAAATCTTGCTTTCTGGATAGTTTTCTCGAGAGAAGACTTTGTTATATGGGCAGAAATCCAGGGATTTGCCTTCACACATTTGTTGATCTGGAATTTTACATTAGGGTTTTTAAAAAACACTATTACCTTATTGTAAGCAGATTGTTTTTTATTGTGAGATTTGAACTGTGTGCAACATCTTTAGCTTCTTTTCTATCAAAAGCTTGAAGAGCTCACCTTCTTATTAATTATACTGGTAAATACAAAATAGTTTTACAAAACTGATACTGTGGCTATCTTATCAGTAGTTAAAATGAAGAATGTCTCATAATTTGCTGTTTTCTTCCCACTGCCCCCTGCGTGTGCCCCTTTGCCTTACTCCTTTTTGTCCTGTGCATTAGGATTTGACTGCACTGGCCAAAGAACTTCGAGCAGTGGAAGATGTGCGACCGCCACACAAAGTGACAGACTACTCCTCATCCAGTGAAGAGTCAGGGACAACAGATGAAGAAGATGATGATGTAGAACAAGAAGGAGCCGAGGAACCCACCTCTGGACCAGAGGACACCAGAGCAGCGTCAGTCCTTGGTGTATTTTAGAGAGGCTGAGAATGTCTCCACTGAGCTTTCTTTCCATTTGGAACCGTTTTTTTCTAAACCTATCCTGATTCTATGGCCATTTAACATTTAGTTCTCCTGGATTCAACAGCAGACAGCCTTCATGTTTTTCCCTCTTCTGTGTGTGTGTGTGTGTGTGTGTGTGTGCGCGCGCGCGCGTGCGCGTGCGCTTGGGCACGTGGGCACGTGTGTGCCTCTCCCCAAGACCCCGACGTGTATTTTATTTTATTTTATTTTTTTAATTTGAGGAAATGACAGAAGGGAAGTTTCAGTTTGATTGAACCATGTTAACCATAAGAATTCATCCTAAATTTTTTGCTTAAAAACAGACAATACTGGCAGAAAGGTCTTTGTTGAAAGGGAAAAGCTAAGCATTTATTTTCCTTGAGGAAACTATATCTGTAGCCTGACCTCATCTTACGCCTTTGGGAAGGTGGAAAATCTTTTTTTTGTTGTTGTTGTTTTTTTTTGTTTTTTTTAAAGTTTTATTTGTTTATTTTTGAGAGAGAAACAGAGAGAGTGAGCAGGGGAGGGGCAGAGAGAGAGGGAGAGAGAGAATCCCAAGCAGGCTCTGCCCTGTCAGCATGGAGCCCGATGCGGGGCTCAAACTCACACTGTGAGATCATGACCTGAGCCGAAACTAAGAGTCGGACTCTTAACCGACTGAGCCACCCAAGCACTCTGGGAAGATGAAAAATCTTAAACAGGATGTTTTCTGCTCATGGGATTATTATGGCCCTTCACTTCTGAATTTTGTTCCAATAGGTCATCTCTGAATTTGAGCAATGGTGAAACAGAATCCGTGAAAACCATGATTGTCCATGATGATGTAGAAAGTGAACCAGCCATGACTCCATCCAAGGAGGGCACTCTAATCGTCCGCCAGGTACCTGTGTCTTCTCTTTGTTGTTAGAGGCAGAGCTTCTCCTGTAGTCATTAACCCACTTGCTCATTCACTCACTCATGCTGTTTCTACATCATCATCTGTTTTCATGTTAACAAGACCCAGAGGGTAGAGTATTGGGGGCTAGGGAGGCAGGTATGTGCTGCATGCCAAGAAGGTAGCTAGCGGTCTTCCACCCCACATTGCTGCTCCTCTGCATGTTTTGCGGCAGCCCTCATTCAAGCACCACGCCGATTCTCACAGTCTGTGTCTGAGCAGTAGAAAAGCCACATGGAGTCCTTCAGCAAGCTTGCAGGGCGAGGAGGCAGACCCCGGTCTGTAGCAGGGCAGCCGCAGAGGTTCTGCAGAGAGCTCCCAGCTCTGGGTATCCACAGTGCTCAGCAGGAGCAGCCCTTTGGCAGGAGCAGTTGAAGAGCGGATGAGCCTCCTCAGTCACAGGAGGGCCTCGTGGAGCAAAAGGGTTGGGAGGTCTCGCTTGTGTGTTCCAAAACGTTAGTTTCCTCACTTGTTGAATATTAAATGTGTCGGATTACTCAGTTTTACAACTGTCTGTTCATTTCTTAGCTTAGAAGACAGAGAAGTGATGCACTTCCCATGACATAGAACAGGCGCCTTTCTAGTGTTTTGGACTTTTCCTGAGTGTGTTTCATGCAATGGCAATGCATTCGGATGGAAAGTGGGAAGAAGGTGGAAAAGACCAGGATTCAGAGAAGCGACAGGGTACTCTCTAGGGCTTTAGATAGATATTTAAAGAAACAAAAAAGGCTAGTGGTTTTGGTAACAACAGCTAGTGTGGCAGATAAACCAATTAAGCCGTCACCGCGCAAGTCCTGTGGCCACCAGATGAGGTACTTTGAATTCTGTTGGCTCAATGTAGGCATTCGGCGAGGAAGTGTGAACAATTTTGGCCAGTTTCCTCCGGTCTTTCCTTGATAATTTAACAGTTTGAAAAGTCACACAGCACCATTAAGTCAGTTATCAGTAGGGTCATAGGGAATTTCAGCAGCGCTTGAGCGAGACGAGTGTGCCTGTTTTTTCTACAGAGTACAGTTGACCAAAAGCGCGCCAGCCATCATGAGAGCAATGGCTTTGCCGGTCGCATTCACCTCTTGCCAGATCTCTTACAGCAAAGCCATTCCTCCTCCACTTCCTCCACCTCTTCCTCCCCATCCTCCAGCCAGCCGACACCCACCATGTCCCCACAGACACCCCAGGACAAGCTCACTACTAATGAGGTATGTCTCGCACCACAGCTGGCTGCTTTCATAGGGTTTGACCAGCACTGCCTAGTAGCTAGTTTGCAGAGGAGACCTTTCCCACACCCCTCACCCCTCCCTTCCCCCTGCTTTCTTCTGTCACCTACCCTTCTCCCCAACCCCAAGTAACATGTTTCAGATCTGCATACAAATCCCTTAACCCTAGATCAATGTCCCTCCAACTTGCCAGTTCACTGTTTACTTTTCTCTAGATGAGTGTAGTTGCATGGCTTTCTTTATTCAGTTTATTTTTTAAAAGTCTAAATAAAATGATTGCTGTGTTCTCAGATCCATATGTATTTGGCATGAAATTGTTGTAGCCGTTTGTGGAATCTGCCTTTTTCATTCTTTTTATCTGATAAGTAAAATATAGAAAAATTTGGTTAAGCAGACTTGGCCTTATCTGGACACACTTGTTATCCTGTACAGGAATCTCCTTCAAACAGGGCTGAGTTGCTTTTTGTTTTTGATGGGGGGTAGATCGTTGGTTGGTTACTGATTCGTTTTCACCAACCCTGTTAAAAGGATGTCTTTCCTTGAAATCCACCTTCATTCAGAGTTTAAGAAAAGGCCAAATGATTTTTAGGGAAATGTAGAAAATTAGGATGTTAAGAAGAGCAAAGGTCTGAGCATGCTTTAATTTAAATTTTTGAATGGAAAATCTGGTGTGCTCGTTTGAAGGCTTGGCTGTGGTGCTCAGTCTGGGTGCTAGTTGGGTGGTGCTTTGCTCTTTGGAACAAGATTATGCCCCAGGTGCAGTGACATAGTCCACCTTGAGCACCCTGTACTAAATTAAACAAGTGGTTTGATTTCTTGGGAGGTTTGGTTTAAATGCATTTGTCTAATGGTCGAAAGGAGGTTGAAAGTGGCATGTAGCTTCAGCCAATCTTGTTAATGTAAACATTTAACTGCCAGCCTGTCTCTACCTGCTTCTATTTTGGTTCCCTTGTTAGAAAGAATCAGAATAATCCTCTCCCCCTGAGGAGCAGGGGCAAGTCAACTGCTTCCAAGGTGGGCTTGCATCAGATTGGCCATCGGATGGATTGGCCATTGATCACAGGATGGGGTGGGAAGCTTGCCAGCAGACAGCTGTGTGAAATGGGAGGAGAGAGCCTGGGAGCCTAGGCAGTCTTGGGCTCTAGGACATAGTGGCTCTCAGCTGCCTGTGGAGGGCGAAAGGTTTCAGGACTAAAGCACTTGATCAGAAGTGTTCTTTTTTCTCCAGCGATATATCCCACCTACACTCACATTTCTCCTTATATTTATATTTAAACTTTGCTCCATTTTGCTCTAATGTCCAATATTTACTATAACCCTTAACTCACTAAACTGGCAAGTTTATTTTTCCGTTTGTTTTGTTTTTAATTGTCATTACATTTCCACTTAACACTTTGTTTCACTTTCTTTGTGTTCTGTTATTTTTTTTTTTTTGTCTTAAGTTACACTATTAACCAAAACACTAGCGTTCCTAAAAGAGCAAAAGTATGTGCCATATCTTGTTGTTTGCACCTTTCACTAATGAGCCCCTGTTCGATATGGGTTTACTGATGATGCACCTAAAACGGTGGTAGCCAAAGCTTCTGTAGCTTTCTGGCAAGAGGCTCACTTTAAAATAAATAATACAAAGCAAAGATTTGCCAGTATTCCAACATATATTAATTGGGCAGAAGAATAATGTCAGCAATTGATGAATTGAGATAGACATTTCAAGCCTGTCCTTTAGGAGTTTTTATTATCATTATTTATTAAAAAAAAAAACAACAACAACTTGGAGCATGAAGTGTAGATTTTGTTGGTAGCTCACAGCATTCCTATGTTAGATGAACAGTACTTCTGAAGAGAGATGTAGCTTTTTGGTGGTTCCAGGTCGAACAGCCTATTGTCAGGCTGTGTTATGCACATGCAGAGGCACCCCTGAGAGCATTTGGGGGGAACGATGCAGGAGGGATAGGCCTTCCTAGTGGGAAATCATGCAGTGTAGAAATGGATTGAAATGTTGTATGTTCATCTTTTTAATGTCATTTGTATTAATAAAATTGAAATTTACATTGCAGACTCAGTCCGCTAGTAGCACACTCCAGAAACACAAATCTTCCTCCTCCTTTACACCTTTTATAGACCCCAGATTACTACAGATTTCTCCATCTAGTGGGACAACAGTGACTTCTGTGGGTAAGTAAAGGAGCAACAAGAAAGCAGCTGACAAACAGGACTGGGTCACTTTGTATTGGTCTTTCTGATGGCTGAGGCATGGCATGGTGGTTGTTTGCAGGCACAGACCTCGGATACAGAAACACCCATCCCGCTTGCATTGCCTTATTTGCAGTGAGCTGCATAGTCAGTTTCCTTTTCCCATATACATTTCTTACAAATTTCTTTTTCTTGACAAAGGGTCCGTTACAACATGTGAATATTTACTGAGGTGTAGCAGGGGAGGGAGGCAAGCGCATTGTTTGTGTGTACAGAAAATAATTTAAAGTGTATCGTGTTCTAGTGGGATTTTCCTGTGATGGAATGAGACCAGAAGCCATAAGGCAAGATCCTACCCGGAAGGGCTCAGTGGTCAATGTGAATCCCACCAACACTAGGCCACAGAGTGACACCCCAGAGATTCGTAAATATAAGAAGAGATTTAACTCCGAGATTCTGTGTGCTGCCTTATGGGGTAGGTATCGTACTGCTACTATGACTCTCTATCCTTTTTTTTTTTTTTTTTTTAAATTCTGAAGGGTGGACTGGTCTTTTAGAGAAGTACTATTTTGGATAGTTTGGGGAGTTTTTAAAGAGTTGTTAACAGATAAGTTGGAAAACTTTTTTTTTTTTTATGTTTATTAATTTATTTATTTTGAGAGAGGGGCAGGGGGAGACAGAGAGAATCCCAGGCAGAGCATGGAGCCTGATGGCAGGCCTTGATCTCACAACCATGAGATCATAACCTGAGCTAATATCAAGAGTCAGACGCTCAACCTTCTGAGCCAACCAGGTGCCCCTGGTGGGAAGACTTCTGCGATGCCCACCCTTGTAACCTTTTCCTAAAGAATCATGCAGGCATGTGTATGTTCATGCACTTGTTTCAGTCAACGGCTAACCTCCTGTCTCTTCACATAAAGAAATAACTAGAAAGATGAGAAAGACATTGTTGGTCCTTATTTATAGGGAGAATGAAGAAATTTGTTGGATTGCAGTTTGATGTTTTTCCTTGCCCTTCATGACTTGGGCCTCACATGGAAATGAAGTTTTTAAAAGCAGTTTTTTACTGGCCGGGGTCTGCAGAAGCAGACTGTTGTACTGACTTTCTCCGTTGCCTGTCTGCAGTATTGGTGTAGCATATTCACAACCTAAGACGCCACGAGAGACTAAGTCTGCCATGCGCAGGACTACACCCTCTCATGTTCTGAACCTGGCCTCTCTGTCATCACCTTCCTTGCTCCCACAGACAGAACCTGTCTTAGAACTTGTCTTCTAGTCCCATGCTGTGTTTTTGTTCTTCTCCTGCCTGAACCCCAAAATCTATTTTCAGTAGGGACCCTGTTTCTAATCAGAACAGTGTCTCCTTCCCTTGACATTACAAATGTAAGTAGACAGAAGACATGCGATCCGTTTTGGTTGAATGCGCAGCACGTCTGTCCGTTGACTGCTCTCCTGCCCCTTTCACCAGCTCCTACTCGGTCTTCTCCCGAGGGGTTTAGGAGAGTCCTTTCCCCTTTGCAGACACACCTGCTTTCTCTTTCACTTTTTGAATTCTGGGTTTCTGTCCTTGTCATCACTGAGTATCTTAAGTCTCCTATATCAGAAGGCCTTTTCTGTATTGACCTTGTAGGTAAAGGTAACAGTAGGCTCTTGGAGGGGGATTACTAGGATCATGTGAAAGCAGCTGGCACAGCATTGTCACCGCATGGCACTGTTAGTGTTGCTGGGTGAATGCCAGTTGTGATCACATCATGGAATGGAGTTCCATCATGTCCTTTCTTTTTAAAGGCCTTTTGTGGGGGTGTGTATATCATCAAAATTGATACATTATATTTAGTGTAGAAATAGTGTTAAGTAAGTTAATTCTTGGAAATTGGTGAAATAATTTTTATCTGGAACGTTTGCACTTGGTAGCACTCTTACACTGATTTTACGCTAATGTCCTACAAAGTGCTGGACTCTGTTCTGTGCCATTAGCTGATTTAATGAAAATCCTCCTTCTAATGAACTTCTTTAATACCTCAGAGAATAAGAGTATCCTGAGCTTGTGTTTTTAAAAATGTGGTAGAACTTTCCATTTTATCAGTATGTGGAAAGGAGTGATAGGCAAGATGACTTAAAGTTGAAATGCATTTCTATAAATCCATGTATTTGAGTTGCTCCTTGGCTCGGGGCACATCAGTGATGGGTTTCCTTAAACTGCCTGCTAAGCTAAAAAGTAAGTTAAAAAAACAAGCCTTTTAAGTTAAATTTAAAAATAAGCTTTTTAAAGACTTAAGACACAGAAAAGTTAAGACATGTACTTTGAGAGTGGTAGCCTGACAAGGGGAGAAAATTCAGAGGACTCTAGAGTATTAGTTTGAAATGGTGACATTGATGCATTGAAAGTCAGCTGACCAGGGTTAGATAGGTTAGACAGGCTTTTTGTGTGCCCTCTTAGAAAATGCTAGCCTCAGGGCACCTGGGTGTTTTAGTCAGTTAAGCACCCTACTCTTGGTTTTGGCTTAGGTCATGATCTCACAGTTCGTGGGATGGAGCCCTGTGTCGAGCTCTGTGCTGACAGCACGGACATGCTTGGGATTCTCTCCTGTCTTTGTCCCTCCTTGCTTGCTCTGTCTCAAAACAAATAAACTTAAAAACAAAACTTTTAAAAAGAAAATGCTAGCTTCAAGCATTCTTTTTTAATCATCTTATATAATTGACTTCTGCTTTGTAAGATGCTACCTATTTATTATATTTTTGTAATAAGACGGTTTTCCCATTCACAGCCAGGATTATTTTAACACACATTTTGAACATGATTGTTCCAGCTTTTTTTTTCTTTTCTTTTCTCTTTTCTTTTCTCTTTTCTTTTCCTTTTTCTTTCTTTCTTTTTTTTTTTAAATTTTAAGTTATCTGTACACCTAATACAGGGCTCGAAACCTACAACCCCAACATCAAGAGTCACGTGTCTACTGACTGAACCAGCCAAGTGCCCCTGTTCCCACTCTTAACAGTAAACTATCTGCAGTTTACTACAGAGCATTGCCTGTAATATCATCATAGAATTTAAAGGAAACTTTATTTATTTTTATTTTTTTATTTTTTTTCAATATATGAAATTTATTGTCAAATTGGTTTCCATACAACACCCAGTGCTCATCCCAAAAGGTGCCCTCCTCAATACCCATCACCCACCCTGCCCTCCCTCCCACCCCCCATCAACCCTCAGTTTGTTCTCAGTTTTTAACAGTCTCTTATGCTTTGGCTCTCTCCCACTCTAACCTCCTTTTTTTTTTTTTTCCTTCCCCTCCCCCATGGGTTTCTGTTAAGTTTCTCAGGATCCACATAAGAGTGAAAACATATGGTATCTGTCTTTCTCTCTATGGCTTATTTCACTTAGCATAACACTCTCCAGTTCCATCCATGTTGCTACAAAGGGCCATATTTAATTCTCTCTCATTGCCACGTAGTACTTCATTGTGTATGTAAACCACAATTTCCTTATCCATTCATCAGTTGATGGGCATTTAGGCTCTTTCCATAATTTGGCTATTGTTGAGAGTGCTGCTATAAACATTGGGGTACAAGTGCCCCTATGCATCAGTACTCCTGTATCCCTTGGGTAAATTCCTAGCAGTGCTATTGCTGGGTCATAGGGTAGGTCTATTTTTAATTTTTTGAGGAACCTCCACACTGTTTTCCAGAGTGGCTGCACCAATTTGCATTCCCACCAACAGTGCAAGAGGGTTCCCGTTTCTCCACATCCTCTCCAGCATCTATAGTCTCCTGATTTGTTCATTTTGGCCACGCTGACTGGCGTGAAGTGATATCTGAGTGTGGTTTTGATTTGTATTTCCCTGATGAGGAGCGACGTTGAGCATCTTTTCATATGCCTGTTGGCCATCCGGATGTCTTCTTTAGAGAAGTGTCTATTCATGTTTTCTGCCCATTTCTTCACTGGGTTGTTTGTTTTTCGGGTGTGGAGTTTGGTGAGCTTTTTATAGATTTTGGATACTAGCCCTTAAAGGAAACTTTAAATCACACATTATAGAGTTAATAGCCATTTTTCCCCATCTTAAACCAGATTTCTATGAATACAGTCGCAGTTCCTAATACAGCTTGCCTTTGAGCAATTAATATTTAAAGTTTAATTATACCTAACAGTTGAAAGGTTTAAAAAGGATATTTATAAAAGGTTATTGCAGCCTGCAACTTGATTTTTTTCATCGTCCCATAATTTCCAGGGTGGTTATTTTCCAGTGACTCAATATTCCTCTGAGTACTAACACTCAGTACTTTACAGAATGACATAGTTCTTGGAAATACATAATGGAGAATTATGAGGTAGAGTATAAGTACCAAAGTATCTGTATTTTTTATGTTTATGAAAAGACTTTTTCAGTTTGTCTTTTATTCCTTTATTATTTCTTACTGTAAAATCTTGATTGATGTTTGGATGCTATTTGTTTTTGGAAACCACAAATAATAGGTTTCAGAATCTTATATTTCAGTAGTTATTACCAGACTTTTGACATGGGTCTTTCAGCTACTTGATATTGAAGATTGGGAAAATACTGAAATATTACATGAAATGGAATCTTTGGAATGGACTCTGTCTGAAAACAGCTCTATCAGTTAATGTTTTGTTTTTCTTCTGTTTACCTGTGAAGCCAGTTAAAATTATCTCACCTAGGTATGTGGAGGGAAAACACTAAGGATAATGTCCAAATATAGTTCTGCATTGATAGGGAGATGGTCACCACAAAATGGTGAACCTCAAAAGTGAAATTGTATGAAAATGAATGGAGCATTACATAAGCATTAATTTTTCTTGCAGTGATGATAAGTGTGTTTTTAAATTGGACAGTGTTTTTTTTCTTAGCATTAAGTAATGATCTGATGTGTGTCATCTTTCTATTAAAAAACTTTTTCATGGAAAAACATGATGCTTGTAAGCCTTATAAAGTGTAAGGCTGTGAACCCTAATTCAAAGCCACAGTGTTACCTGATGAATAAAATGGTAGTATCAGCCATAGCTGATATTTCATGTGGCTATTTAAATTTAATAGAAACTTCAGTTCCTCAGTTGCACCAGCCATGTTTCAAGGGCTCAGTAGCCACGTGTGGCTAACACATTGACATCAAGATAAGTTCTGTTGGACAAGGCTGGTCTGGATGGTACATTCTAAAAATCTTAATTATAAGTGACAGACGAAGTCATGTGCATTCATAAGCCTTTTACTTAAGCTCTTCAAATGACCATACTTTGAGAGTTTTGTTTACTTTTAATGGTTACTCTTAATGGGTAGTGAATACTCAGGTTTTTCTTCCTTCACATTTTCTGAAGCTATTTCATAGTATGTCAGGTTCTAACAAGCTCTCATTACAGTAATAGTAGATGGAAAGCACCTGTGATTTGGTGGAAGCATATGTGGGACAGCACATACAGGGATGCTCTTGTGAAACGTACCACAGTTTCTGTAAGGGCAAGATGGAAACCTGTATCATATGCCTAATAGGTTTTTAATGGGGGGCTTTCCTCATGTCACGCTATTATCAGAAACTGTAGATGTCTAGAATTCATGAGGACCTTTTTACACATTTTACATTTTTTGAGGACTCCAGGGATAGTGTTGTATTAGTTTAGAGCCTACAGTGTTTCAGCACATTTGTAACTGTTGTCCTTGTGAGCCTTGCACTCTGTTAGTTGAAGTTTTTTGCATTTGAATGGCAGTGATAGTTACTACATATGTAAATTCCAGGTTCCCAGCTTCCCCCTAGACCCCAAAAAGTGTGTCCAGTTTCCTCACAAGGATTGCTTGGATATAGATACTGTCCCTCCAAGTCTTGGGTTTTACTTGCTCAATGGAACAGGGACAGAGCTGAGAGAGGGTCGGGAGCGTGTTTACTTGTTGCCTTCACAGTTGTTCACTTGAAGTTTTCTGGAAATAGGGTATGTGTGTATGTCTGTGTGTGTTCCTGTGTAATTGGACGCGTGAATTGTGTGGTTCAGGAAAATACATGGTATTCTTCCCTATCATTCCATCTACCAGTAAATATTGATTGGGCAATTTTTTAAAAGCACAAATACTTTATTCCTTGTCTCAGTGAGTTTATTACCCAGTTGAGGGAATCAGTGCAAACATGTATGTGCCTAACTGCTTAGGAATATAAAGTGATCTGTGTTACATGTTACAAAGTTGGTTTAGACAAGGAAGGTTATAGACCAAGGAATGAAGGCATTTAAGGAAATAAGTGAGTGATAGGGAGAAGTAAGTTGACTCAAGGTACAGAGAGTTTTGAATGCCAAGTTGAGGCTTTTGTACCCTGCCCTATAGGGTGTGTAGTTTTGAAGATGTAGTAGGACCTAATGAATATTGTCGGAAGATGAGGATTGTTTGGGCTGCTGCCATGAGCAAGTAGAGGGAGGATGTTATAACAACCTGAGTTAAAGTCACTATCCATCGTTTACAAGGAGGCCAAAGCCTGATGTAAGGTGAGAGCAGAGGAAAGGGAAAGGAAGGTTTTCTCTGGTTCTGGTGGTCAGTTTAGCTAGATGTGTGGAATGGGTGGTGGTGCTGTTACAGAAATGGCAAAAGTTGAGAAGTTGGTTTCAGTAGAAATTTACAGCAGGTGTGGAAAAGCAGGTAGAGTATGAAATTAGGAGTTGATGGTTCTGACGTGCTCCTTCAGAAAGCAAAGGAGATGTCTTTTGTGTTTTAAGAAGCAGAGAAGGTTTAAAAAAGGGGTGGGGGGGAGCAGAGAAAACCAAGAGCTGGAGCTGAATGGAGCTGGAGCAGGGGGAGACCATGGTAGCAAATAGAGAAGCCAGGATTGGTCCCATGGGGAGGTCACAGTATTTTAATATTCCTAAGAAATATTGTTGCTTTCTTGATGATGATGGAGAATGGTCTTTAAGAAAATGGCAAGGTGAGTCATAAATTGGTAAGGATTTGAGGTAGCTATATCTCATGCCAGAAGTTTGGCAATCAAAATAAAGACAATAAAGGAAGTATGAAGGGATCATGAAAACAGACATCTCTCTCATATCTTTTTTTTAGATTTAAGTAAGTATTTCACCCTCACTCCTCTGTGATTTGTTGCCATTTGGTTACTTTAACCTCTGGCTATTCCAAGCATTTCTTTTTGTGGATGAGTTTAAAAACCACTCTTTTCCAGATAGCTGGTGTTATCCTTTCCATACAACCAGACTGTTTGCCAAGCACGGCATAAAATTCAGGTCTTTCTGTGTTCTTAAAACAGGAGTGAATTTGTTAGTGGGTACAGAGAGTGGCCTGATGCTGCTGGACAGAAGTGGCCAAGGGAAGGTATATCCTCTGATCAACAGAAGACGATTTCAGCAAATGGATGTCCTTGAAGGCTTGAATGTCTTGGTGACAATATCTGGTAAGTGTTCATTTAATAAAGCAAGATTACTTCCCAGCACAAAACTTCTGTTAGCTCATTTTTTGAAGTAATGGCTGAATGAGGTACAATCGTAGCATGGTCTCATAGTAAGGTAATAGAAAGATGTGACCCACGTGTACACACTGAATCTGTAGGGCTCCTCTAAAGAGCAGTCTTGAAAAGCACAGGGGCATGCGCTCTCTAGTTGACCTCTCCCACACAACCACCCTCTCTGCCCCGTTGCTCGTTGGGTTTAATGTGGCTTCCCTGGCTTGGAGGTTTGTGTCTGCTTCCACCCATAGGACTCTTGCATGCAGAAGGGACTGTGCTCTGCCATGATGGCACAAGTACCATATTATGGTTTTTCTTTACATATGTTAACACTTACTATAAGCTTCTTTTTAGAAAGAGGTTTTTTTTAGTATAAATTATGTAATATATGTGCATTGTGGAAAAACACTACTGTAGAAAAGCAAGTAGGAGAAATAAAATGTAAAATCATCCAGAGATACTATTGACTTCAATTTTTAACTTCTAATCTTTTAAGCATACACACACTTAAAATACACTCATAAAGGGGGGAAAATCTGCATTTAAATGGTTATACAACATTTCAAACATACAGACAATAATGAGAGAATGATTACAGAATAATGACACCCATGTACTGATTAGTTTTAACAGGTGTTAGATACACTTTTGTACCTGCAGTTAGCCTAGCTTCCCCTTTCAGCTGCCCCTGTAACCACTGTCCTGAAGTTATACAATGTTCATTCTGGTTTGACCAAATCAGGTACTTGCTCTCTCTGTGTCATTAAACATTTCTTTATAAACAGTTGTATTTTATATGGCTATAGAGTGTTTTTTTGTATAGATATTCTAAAATGTATTTACTTCTTTGTAAATCTTTTAGTTTATCCCTTTTTTCCCCTCACGTAGATATTTTTGGCATATATCTTGTAGTTGACTTAACCATTGCTCACACATGCCTGTGATGCGTGGGTACTGGTTTCCTAATAATTTGTATGATTGCTGGAGTCAAGAGTATGCAAAATTGGAATACTTTAGGTCTTATAATAACCCACAGCAGTTTTGATTTAGTCATCTGCTAGCTCCAGCTTATTATATTTGTTTATATGTAACATCTCTTGCAGTTATTTTAGTTTTGAGATACGCTTTTGGTTGTAAGTAAAAGATGTTTGTTGAAGTGCAAAAATTTCGCCATCCATCTCATACTTAAATGAGAAAACAACCATTTACAACTTGAGTGTTAATGTGGAGTAGGTTTTAAAATTGGAGGAGAAATGAATCTGCCACTAAAAATGGCTTGGGCTTCATTTTGTGATTCACTGAACAAGAAGATTTATGGGAATCACTAAACAGCTGACACCAGTAATTTTTGGGGTCTACTTTTCTCTATTTCTCTTTTGTAGCTTTTAATGATTTTTTTACAATCATGAAAGTAATACATATTAATTGTAGGAAGCTTAAAAAAATGAGAAAACCTTAGGAAGAATAAAACAAAATGTTACCCTATCTCAGAGACTACTCTTGTTGACACTTCTTTATATTTCCTTCTCCTCATATCTGTAAGTATATATTACAGTATGGAAATGGAACACTATATACATAAAAGTACATAGTTTTGTTTCATTTAACATATTTTATTGAGTATTTCCCCACATTCAAAAAGTCTTCAAAACAGGGGCGCCTGGGTGGCTCAGTCGGTTAAGCATCCAACTTCAGCTCAGGTATGATCTTGTAGTCCATGAGTTTGAACCTCACGTGGGGCTCTGTGCTAACAGCTCAGAGCCTGGAGCCTGCTTGGGATTCTGTGTCTCCCTCTCTCTCTGCCCTTCTCCTGCTCACACTCTGTCTCTCTCTCAAAAATAAATAAACATTAAAAAAAATTTTTTTTATTTAAAAAAAAAAGTCTTCAAAACTTAAAAAGATTGTGTCGAAGTATAAGACGTAATACAAAAAGTGCACAGATTATAAGTATACAGCCCAGTGAATTGTCACAGTTAGAATCCATCCATGTAGCACCTATACCCTGGTGAAGAAATCGAACAATCCCAGCAGTCCAGAAGCTTCCCTGCAGTCCCCACTTTGCTGCCTCCCAGTCACTGCCCCCCATGTTCCCAGAGGGAAGCACTGTCCTTTAAATACCTAAGATTGGTTTTACCTTCATTGAACTAAAGCTACAGAAATGGTAAAATGGTAGGTATTCTTTTGTGTCTGGCTGGGGTTTTTTTTGTTTTTGTTTTGTTTTTTTTTTTGAAGAGCACTTTAGGTTTACAGAAAAGTTGGAAAGAAAATATAGACAATTCCTGTATTACCCCCCACCTCCAGTTTTCCCAATTAGCCTCATTAGTGTAGTACTTTTGTTGTAATTGATGATCCAGTATTCACACATTATTATTATTAACTAAAGTCTGTAGTTTACGTTAGGGTTCACCCTTTGTGTTGTACAGTTCTGTGGGTTCTGACAAACACATAATTATCCACAATTATAGACTAATTTCACTGCCCTGAAAATCCCCTGTGCTCCACCTATTCATCTCTCTCCAAAAGTCCCTGGCAACAACTGATTTTTTTTTTTTTTTTTAATTTTCTATGTGACCTTTTCTAGAACATCATAGTTGAAATCATGTGTAGTATGTAGCCTTTTCAGACTGGCATCTTTTCTCTAGCAATATGCATTTAAGTTTCCTCCATGTCTTTTCATGACTTGATAGTGCATTTCTTTTTATTGCTGAATAATCTTTTGTGTGGGTGTGCCACTTTGTGTATCCATTCACTTATTGAAAGACCTCTTGGTTGCTTCCAATTTGCAGCAATTATGAATGAAACTGCTACAAATATTTGTGGACAGTTTTTTGTGTAGACATGTTTTCAACTTATGTGCTTGGTTAAATACCTAGCAGCATGATTGCTGAACATAAGGTAAGACTACATTCAACTGGGCACCTGGGTGGCTCAGTTAGTTAAGTGCCTGACACTTGGTTTCCACTCAGATCATGATCTCGCACTTTCATGAGTTCAAGCCCTGCGTCAGGCTCTGCGCCCGCACCACAGAGCTTGTTTGGGGTTCTCTCTCCCTCCCTCCCTCCCTCCCTCTCTCTTTCTCTCTCTCTCTCTGTCTCTCTCTCTCTCTCTCTCTCTCTGCCCCTCCCCCACTTTTGCTGTCTCTCTCAAATAAATTTGAAAACATTATTTAAAAAAAAAAAAAGACTACATTCAGCTTTGTAAGAAATAGCTAGGCTGTCTTCTAAAGTGACTCTATCACATGTTCCTACAAGGCATGAATGAAGATGTTGCTCATGGCCTCATCAGCATTTGGTGATGTATTTTGGATTAGTATAGTATAGTGTCTGATTATTGTTTTAATTTTTAATTCCTGATGAAATGGTGTTGAATATCTTTTCACATGGTTATTTGCCATCTATGTATGTCATCTTTAATGAGGTATCTGTTAAGGTCTTTTGTCTGTTTTATAATCGGGTTGTTTGTTTTCTTCTCTTGAGTTTTAAGAGTTCTTTGTACGTTTTGGATACAAGTTCTTTATCAAATAGGTTTTTGCAATTTTTTTTTTTTTTTTTTTTTGCAGTTTGTGGCTTGTCTGTCCATTCTCTTAACTGTGTCTTCCACAAAAGTTTTTAATTTTAATAAGGTCTAACTTACCTTTTTTTTTTTCTTTCATGGATTATCCTTTTGGTGTTATATCTGAAAAGGCATTGCCAAATCCAAGGAGGTTGTACCTAGGTTTTCTCCTATGTTATCTTCTAGAAGCTTTATAGCTTTGCATTTCATGTTTAGGTCTGTGATCCATTTGATCTTTGTGAAAGGTTCAAAGTCTATAAATTCATTATTTTTTGTATACGAATGTCCAGTCCTTCTAGCAGTGATTGTCGAAAAGACCATCCTTTTTCTGTTGAATGGCCTTTGATCCTTTGTCAAAGATTAGTTCATTATATTTTTTTGTTTGTTTTTTATTTTTGGGAGAGAGAACCAGTGGGGAAGAGGAGCAGAAGGAGAGAGAGAGAGAGAGAGAGAGAGAGAGAGAGAGAGAGAGAAAGAGAATCTCAGGCAGGCTCCATGCTCAGTGTGGACCCCAATGCGGGGCTCTGTCCCACAACCCTGGGATCATAAACTGAGCTGAAGTCAAGAGTTGGACACTCAACTGACTGAGCCACCCAGGCACCCCCATAGTTCATTACATTTGTGTGGGTTTAGATCTCTGTTTTGTTCCATTGATCTGTCTTTCCTTTTGCTAATACCACATTGTCTTGATTACTGTAGCTTTGAAGTAACTCTTGAAGTCAGGTAGTGTCAGCCCTCCAAACTTGTTCTTGCTCAATACTGTGTTGGCTGTTTTGGCTCTTTTGCCTTTCCATATAAAGTTTAGAGTCAGTTTATTAACATGTACAAATAACTTGATAGGATTTTGATTGGGATTACATTGATTGTACATAGATCAAGTTCAGTAGAACTTACATCTTAGCAATATTGAGTTTTACCCATGACCATTGAATACATCTCCATCTGTTTCGATCTCCTTTAATTTCTTTCTTCAGAGTTTTGTAGTTTTCCTCATACAGATGTTGTGTAGGGCTATTTTGTCACATTTATAACTAAATATATCTTTTTTTGGTTTTTAGTACTTCTGCAGATGCTGTATTTTAATTTCAAATTTCTAATTGCTTGTTGCAAGTATATAGGAAAACAGTTGACTTTTATATATGAACCTTGTAGCTTGCAACCTTATATAATTATTTATTAATTGCAGGAATTTTTTTTTTTTACCAGTTCTTTGTCATTTTCAATGTAAACAGTCCTGTATTTCTTCCTTCCCAGTTTGCATACCTTTTATTTCCTTTGTCTTACTGCATTAGCTAGGACATGTAGTATGATGTTTAATAGGAGTGGTAAGTGGGGACACCCTTCCCTTGTTCCTGATCTGAAGAGGAAAGTATCTAGTTTCTCACCATTAAGTATGGTATTAGCTGTAAGTTTTTTGTAGATGTTATTTGTCAAATTGAGGCAATTTCCCTCTATTCCTATTTGCTGTGAATGTTTGATCATGAAATGAATGTTGGGTTTTGTCAGATGTTTTTTCTGCATCTGTTGATAAGATCATATGATTTTTCTTCTTAAGCTTGTCAATGTGTCTAGTTTCTTTTGTTCAACACCTGTTTTGTTGTTGTTGCTCATAGAGGTGTATTGTTCCACTTCATTTCTGTGTATGACTATACCACAATTCATTTATTTGTTCTGTTGTTGATAAACATTTGTGTTTGCTGTTTTCAGTTCTTAGGAACAATGCTGCTGTGAACATTCTTATTCATGTTTTTGGGAGCTCATACACACACATTAATATGAAGAGAGAAGTTACTGGATCATAAGTAGCATATACATGCATCCTACTTTAATAGATAATGCCAAGCTTTTTAAAATGGTTCTAACAATTTATAGCACTGGTTTCTGAGTTTCTAGTTACTCCTCATCTTCCCTACTTTGAGTACTATTGTTCTTTTTAATTCTAGACACTCTGATAGATGCATAAAATTGTATCTCATTATGGTTTTAATATGCATTCACTAATTGACTATTGAGAGCAAGTACTTTTTTATGTATCTATGAGTTAACTTCTTTTGACTGTTATAGTCGACTGCCCACTTTTTCAGTTGGGTTATCTCTCTTCTAAGTGATTTATAGGTTGTGAGTCCTCTGTCAGCCCTTTAAGTTGCACACATCTTCAATTTATGGCTTTTTGCTGGATTTGATTCCCTGCCTTGGTTGATCTATTTAATCTTCCTATGCTGTCTAATGAGAACTAATAGCTACTCCAGAGAGTTTTGAGAATCAGATCACATAATACATGTGAAAGCATCTTACAAGGTCTGTTGGTTGCATTGCTGTGCAGGTGTTTGTATTACTTTGTGGTTTATGGATACTGGCTATCTACATAAGTGTGAGTTCTTTTTTCTTTTAAAACCTTCCCTTCTAATCAGGCCTATACCTGATGATAATTCTATAGGAGTTTCAAAATCCATTTTGAATAGCTTAAATTGAGGTTCTAGTAAAACTCATACAGAATGGTTCCCTTAGGAGGATAATATTTATTGCTCATTTGGTTACTATTGTTATTAATAGATGGCACCTACTTTGAATACGTATATAAAATATTTATATTTGTTTTGCTAGGCAAAAAAGATAAGTTACGTGTCTACTATTTGTCTTGGTTACGAAATAAAATACTTCACAATGATCCAGAAGTTGAGAAGAAGCAGGGATGGACAACCGTGGGGGATTTGGAAGGATGTGTACACTATAAAGTTGGTAAGTTCCAGGAGGGTCATGAGGGTTTTGTTCTGCAGGGTTTTGTTCCACAGGGTTCTTTCTGATACACCTAGATGTTTTCTGCGATTATGTTTTCTAAGGCATCTTCTAATCCCGAAGTGTCATCTTGACTCACAATGCACCTTTTAACATAACCCCATTCATTCCTGCCATTCATTCTGTCCTCCATCCATCTCATGCTCACATTCATCTTGCGAGCAAGGCTTTTTACCCTTCCTCTTTGACAGTCCAGATTCTTCTCTGTAAGATGTGGTCACAATAACCTCTCTAAGGAAACCTTGCCAAAGGAAAGCCAGCCAATTTGGATTCTTGCTTTGTGCTCCAGGCCTCGTCTCCATTGAGAGGACTTTGGGTCCTTGGCAGTCATTGACAGAATGTTTGAGAGTTTGACCAAAGAGCTGTATGGCTTGTTGTTTTGAATGAAGCGCACTGTGCAAAGCTACTGTGCTCTTAACTACTAAACGAATCTAGTCGGCCAGCCAATGTTTCGTAGCAACTGTCTTGTTTTTTCTCTTGCTGGCACGCATGCTTTGGTTCTTATGAAGTAAGAGCTTGCAAGAACAAAACCAAAACAATTTTTTTTTTATGTATGAAAAAAAATTAAAATACTGGTACTAATGTTGGAAGTAAAGGGGAAATAATGAAGCTTAACCAAATTAAACTTTATTGGAGAGATAATATATTCTAATAGAATTTGAAATGGGAATTTGAGAAGATCAGCAAATAGTCTGTATTATACCTAAGACTGATTAATGTAAGGGTCCTATTGAATATTGATTTCTGCTACTATGTTTTGTTTTTTTCTGTTTATGAAAGTATATGCTATAGTCATTCTCTCTGCTTCTAGGGATATTACAGTCCTTGACATTCTCTTATTATTTATATAATCTGTCCACAACTCTCAGCTCACTGATTAATAATGATTGCAGAAGCCACCCTAGTTTGGCATGATTCTGAGTGTTACTGAAAAGTAGTACTATATACTTGATGAAATTTTGGGATTGGGATTTTCTGTGCTGTGTTTATGTGAAATAATTTTTGCGGGGTAACTAAAATCATCTAAGGTTAAATTTAATGAAATCATTCAGAATGGGTGAAATGTGCATGAATAGATTATCCTACAGGGGGAACTAGAGGCAGATGTGTTACACTGTGCTGGGCTTTTCATTGGAATAAAACAGTTATCCTCAGGTCTGTCATTCTTACAGAATGAATCACAAGCATTTTCTGCGGTAAGAGTGTGTGGTACCATTCATTCATTATACTTTTAGGAAATTATATTCAGTTTATCAAGACCTGTGCTGTACAATATGATTTCCATCAAGAATAGGGGCTACTTAAATTTATATTTAAATTAATTAACATGAAATAAACTATAAAATGTGGTTCTTCAGTGGCACTAGTCCATTCCATGTGCCCAATGTGGCTATCATATTAACAGTACAGATCTAAAATCTTTTCATCATTGCAAAAAATTCTGTTAAACAGCACTGGTTTGGACAACCTTTGATAATCCTTTGTGTCTTAATATTAATGTCAGTGATTTATTCGAATAGTGATACTATATTGGAAATTAACAAGGAGAATTATCAAGTTAACAAGCCATCTCTCATGTGCAAAGGAAGAATAAGGTAGTATTGTGACATTAGATAGTTTATAAAGAAACTGGTAGAGCTGTGCCAGACCACTAAGTCATGTGAGGGCACAGCCCCTCAGAGCATCTGTTTTTAAGCAGAGTTGGTTGGCTGCAAGAGAACCGGAATAGCTATGTAAAGAAGGCATTTTCAACTGAAAAAATGTATATAGCTGAATAGAGATTTCCTTTACTACTGTTCTTTTTGTATGGAACTTTAGGTAGAATTCAGGCAGTCACTGCCTATATAGATCAGGAAGCGGTTTGAAGTGATACTTAGCTGATTAACCACTTCATTATCCTTTTGAAGCAATACTGAGCCCTTAAGACTTTAGGGTGGTAGGCCTGGCATTGTCTTTGATTAGTAAATACTTTCAGTCTAAGAAGATTAGGAACATTAGTGAAAGTATTCCTTAATAGTAACCAGAGTATTGGAATTGAGTCCCAAACATCAGTCAAGAAATATGGGAATAGGCTGAATCATACATAAAAGTATTGGAAAAGGAAACTCTGAGGTTTGATCACTCAGCATTTTTTTCCTGTTGATCTAGATGACTCAATAGAAGGCATTATTTATAAAGTTTGCAAAAGACAACTAACAGAATTTAGAGTTCCATGTTGATTCTGACCTGTGCTTCTCTTGTTTATGTTGTTGTTTTCAGTAAAATATGAAAGAATCAAATTTCTGGTAATTGCTTTGAAGAGTTCTGTGGAGGTCTATGCGTGGGCACCCAAGCCATATCACAAATTTATGGCCTTTAAGGTAACAGCATCAAGTGTACTTACAAGTAGCATCAGCCATGCATGCATGACCAAGAAAGAGCCAGAGGACAGTTTAAAAACCCTAAATAGTTAAAACTGATCATTTAAAAGCTATGTACTAATATAGAGTATAATTCTGTTATAAGAGAGGCCATTTCTAATGTAATAGGCCTCACTGTCTGCTTTCCAAGCCCTCAGAGTATGAGGAAAGAGCTAAATGTTTGGTAGACATTGATTGATATGTCAATATGGTAACAGAAAAAAGGACAAAGTAATGCCACCTCTAATTAAAAAGCAGATCTTGGGGTGCCTGGGTGGCTCAGTCGGTTAAGCGTCTGACTTCGGCTCAAGTCATGATCTCACGGCTTATGAGTTCAGACCCTGCATCGGGCTCTGTGCTGACAGCTCAGAGCCTGGAGCCTCCTACTTCACATTCTGTGTCTCCTTCACTCTCTGCCCTCTCCTACTTATGCTCTCTCTCTCAAAAATAAATAAAAGCATTAAAAAAAACAAAAACAGCAGACCGTGACCATCTGCCTGAAGTCATGCATGTGTATAAAGATTTAGATATGTTTTTGATAAATAGTATCCAACAATAGGCAGCTTGGAGGTATATCTTTTCAATAGAATACTAACTAAAAAACAAATTACAGAAATTCTTAATGACACAGGAATATGTATTATGCGTTAAATAGAAAAAGTAAGTTAAAAGCATGAATAATGCATTGTTTTTGTTTAAGGGAAAAACTATAGAAAAACATTAGTATTTTTCTGTGTGAGTATTTTTAATATTTTTTATAATTCTAGAGTTCGCATTAGATACAAATTTATGAAATTCTTAATTAAAATATTACTCTGACATTAGATATTATAAATAACTTAACATCATTTCTTGTATTAGGCACAAAACTTTGAGTATAGCTCCTGGGGCTGTTTTAGTGCATATCATGAAATTAAGAATTTTTCATCCAAAATGATTCTATTTACTTACCTTTTTTTCTTGTTCTTGATACATTTTATTAAGGGTAAGTTTCAAGTATTTGGAAAATTGACATATTTAGATTGCTTATTGCTTGATTCCCCAATAAAGCAGGATAAATGGGGTTACCATATTTGCTCAAGAAATAAATCCACATGTTACTGACTAAAAGTAATTGGTTGTATCTTCTGAGATCTGGTCTTAATATCCTTTATGTGCCAGATGTACTCTCCTAGTTGCTTTTATAAGTATATTGTTTAAGTCTGTCTTGTGAGCTGTAGGTATTGATATTAATCAAGAACTGAGGTCATCTAGTTTATTACAGGTCATCCAGGTTAATACCCTACAGCTTTTCATCACTGTATTGCTCCAGTCAAAAAATTAAAGTAGAAGTCTCTATGATGACTATGATGACCATACTAAAAATTCTCAGTATGTGACTCCTGCAACTCCACCTCTTTCTCCATTGTCTGCATTGAATAGTTGAATACTGTGCTACAGAAAGTCCTGGTTCTTTCACTTTAGATGTTTTTCTCACCAAGACAAGAAGGTGGAATTCTTGGGCCAGGTAGGGGGAATTTGCGACACGTCTTCTGGAAGAAATGTCTCCCAGATGCTGATTGGCAGACAAAAGCATAATAAATTAGAGACTTATTTCATAGAGTATTTTTGCTTATGGTTGTTGCCAGAATGGCTCAGTAATTAAATAACTGAGTACCTTGGGTTTGGCTTCTCCTGTTTGATCTATCAGAAATAAGTTCTTCTTTGTCTTACTACTTTTGTCTCGGTTACTTCTTTGTAGTCATTTGGAGAATTGGTACATAAGCCATTACTGGTGGATCTCACTGTTGAGGAAGGCCAGAGGTTGAAAGTGATCTATGGATCCTGTGCTGGATTTCATGCTGTTGATGTGGATTCAGGATCAGTCTATGACATTTATCTACCAACACACGTAAGAAAGAACCCACACTCTATGGTTGGTTGACTGGCTTCATTTTGTTTTGACTTTTTTCTTTACTCTGCTTAGTGAACTAACACAAGCAGGGATTCCTTGCTTCCCCTTGGTGTGGGGGTGAGTATTTAAATGATGTGCCATTCTCAATAGCTGCATGCTCTGAGACAAGTGGAAATCCATTCTCCTGGCTCTGTGAAGCCCTCCTGAAAACCTCTTAGCCCTGGCTTTGACTAACATGGGATGTATTTGGGGCAATTGCTGGCAGGTCAGAATATCCCTGGGTTGGGAGTGGTTTCAATTAATTTCTTAATAGAATCCACAATCCAGATATGTTCCAGGGGCCTCAGAAAATGTGAACTAGTAGAGTACATGACCTGTAAAAGGTATTCTTTGAGATATATGTCGCATGAGTTTTACAAAATTTTATTCAATTGCTGTATTTATTCACCTGGAATATTAACCAGTGCATTCACCAAGACAATCTTTTTGAATGCTATTTCAAGGATAGAAATAACCACAAACGTACTTCCCTGTACTTTGTTCCTCTTCTCTAGATCCAGTGTAGCATCAAACCCCATGCAATCATCATCCTCCCCAACACAGATGGCATGGAGCTTCTGGTGTGCTATGAAGATGAAGGGGTTTATGTGAATACCTATGGAAGAATCACCAAGGATGTGGTTCTGCAGTGGGGAGAGATGCCAACATCTGTAGGTAGGTATCAGAGGAAAAGATAGCATATGTAAAAATGGAGCCTTCTCTAAAACTGCATGTTATCACATCAGTTTTACCTGTTGTTCAGACATTTTGGCCATTTAGCAGAATGGTTGGCAGAAAAACAAAAAACAAACAAAAAAAAACCAGAATGGTTGGCAATATTGATGGTGAAAAGGGAGATTGTAGACCATGGCACTGGTCATAGTCTGTTTTAGAACAAAATCCAAGTAATTATTTAACACTTTAAAACTCTGTCATTTAAAATCCTTCATTTAATCCTTAAGACATCCAGGATGTAGGACAGATGTGGTTGTTGACTAATCTGTGGAAAGTAAAAGGAGGCTGAAAAAGGGTAAGGGATTTATTCTTTCGAGTGGCAGTGCCGCTCGATAATCTGAAATTTTTAGTTTATATCCCAAGTTGTTCTGGTTTCAATGTAGTCATTTTCTCTTCTCATCACTTCTTCTTCCTGCCTTCTTTATGACTGGTTTGATAAAAATAGGAGCACTAAACTCTATATCCAGTGGGTCATTGCTCAAAATAAGCATGAACCATCTCAAGAATTCAAATTACCACTTCTCAGGATAAACTTTAAAAGCAAAAGTTCCTTAAAAACAAAAATCTCCATATGCTAGACATGCAGATAATGTGTGTATTATATGAGCAGCATCTTTTCATAGCTTTTTCCTTATCTTTAACAATTTCATGTTTTCCCCTCTCAAAAAGCATATATTCGATCGAATCAGACGATGGGCTGGGGAGAAAAGGCCATAGAGATCCGATCTGTGGAAACTGGTCACTTGGATGGTGTGTTTATGCACAAAAGGGCTCAAAGACTAAAATTCTTATGTGAACGCAATGACAAGGTAATGGTTTCCTTACAACTTCTCTTTAGCTGCTGTTAGCTTTGGTAATGGTTTACTTTCCACGGGGTTTGGTGAAGCCTTTTCTTGAGGTTTTGATAGATTCTGAAATAAATTCATCAAGCAACATTTTAGTAGTGACTTTTTAGACCTGTATATAGGAGTTGGGGTCTGTTTTATTTTGTGTTTGCTTATGAAGGGATAAGAGATACTTGTTTCTGCCAAAATCATCGTATGTTGTTTGTAGTGGTTGTTTTTAACCCCAGTAGGTGACCTGTATGAGCTATGTTTGGTTTAGGGATAGAAAAGGTTAAAACTGCCAATCTAGTGGGATTCTTCTGTGATTGGAAGAAAGCCCCTTGCAAATTTGGTAGGGTAAAAGTTTTCTCTCGAGACCCTGATGTGCATCAGAAGGATACCACTTGTCTGCTTCTGAATAGTAAAGTAACTTCATAGTTTGCATGTCAGAAATACCTAACAGTATAAATCATTTTATGCAGAAGCATGAGCACCTCCTGCAGCTGAGACCCCCAGTCTTCAAAAGACCTAAAAACCTTTGTTTTTCAAAACTGGCCACATCCTTGTTACTTTCAAGGCCTACCAACTCCCTGGAATCCCCTCCCTAAACCAGCCTTGGAGTGGAGCAGCTGGATGGCCAAGGGTGTTGACCCATCCCACGTGCTTTGAGAAGGACCTCCCAGGTGGGCCTGGCCTTTACCAAGCCCAGCTTTCTCTCTTTTCCCTCCACTTGGATGAAAATGTCTTACCACCTGAGGCAGCCTGTTGCAACCTTAGAAACTTCCCTCTTAAGAACATTTCCACCTCTTGTCTCACATTAAAATATATTAAATACCCTAGCCACTGGCCCACTAATTGACTTCTCAGATTAAATTTGAAAATTCACCTTGACAGAGAAGAGCTCTAGATCTCTCCTTGACAGCTGGGCTTTCTGCCTAACTGCATGCTCAGTAAATACGTTGCACCACCACCAGCCCCCTTTCCTGTGATCCTGTAGCTCGTTTACTAACGGTGTTGACATTGTTTTCTAATCATTTACCTTAGAAATCCATACAACTTCCCAACCCAATCCAGGATTTTGCCAGCTTTTTGGCTTATATTTTCCTGAGTATATTTAATGTAGCCATAACTATAATATTCTTTGAACTTGGGCATTGAAATATTTTTATTATTTATTATGTTATATCCTTTGAAGTTTACTAATCAAAGGCCCAAAAGTAAACTACAGTATTGTGACTATAGAGTAATATGAAATAACATATATTTTAGCTTAATTTTTTAAAAGAGAAAAATCAGGTTGCTAAGGAGTTTTCCAGACACATTTATCTTTTAGATGATATTAGCAGTGGAGATAAAAAGAAATAACTCAATTTCAGAAATATCAGTGTTTTTCTTTTCAGTTCTCACAATATGGCAGTGATAACCTTCTTAGTTGTGATAAAAATTAGCTACAGAGATGATCTCCTTATGATCAAGTGATACTGATGTCCTCTCAGATTTTCTTTTGAAAGAGGCCGTTGGGCTTTTAGGCTGCCTGCATTTGGAGGTGTTGAGGTATTGAGGTGTTGGTGGCACTAGGTCACCTGCCTGGGAACCATAGGAAGGATTGCTCCAAAGGACTGGGTTGTGTTGTGTCTTCATGGTAAATCTCTCCCTCCCTCTTTCTCTTGATTTTGCAGGTCTTCTTCGCCTCCGTTCGGTCTGGTGGCAGCAGTCAGGTTTATTTCATGACATTAGGCAGGACTTCCCTTCTGAGCTGGTAGAAGCATTGTGATGAGGATTGCTGGCCCCCAGAGTCTTCAATGAGATCCTGAGAACTTGGAATTCCTTGCAACTGGAGCTCAGAGCTGCACCGGTGTAGTCCAGGACAGCTGTGTATGCAGACACCACGTGTGGGGTGTTTCGTTTCGTTTCATTTCCTTTCTGCACCTCTTACCAGTTTATCCCCCTTCTCTTCTTTCCCCTACTCAAAAATAAATCAAGGCTGCAATGCAGCTGGTGCTGTTCACATTCTACCATCAGGTGCTATAAGTGTTTGGGATCGAGCATCAGACCAGAAAGCAAATGCCTTTCCTTCAGCTCCAGAATTCCTTGTCTCTGAGTGACTCTGTCTTATGGGTATCTGAAAGTGGAGACTATGAACATGCCATTGGTTTGGAAGTGGGCACATGGAGGTGTAAAATGGTGGTCTCATGAGCGGTTTGCTGAAGCAGAGAGCAGATTTAATATAGTAACATTAACAGTGTATTTAATTGACATTTCTTTTTTGTAATGTGACAATATGTGGTCAAAGAAGAAGGTGCAGGTTTAAGAAGTTAATATTTATAAAATGTGAAAGACACAGTTACTAGGATAACTTTTTTGTGGGTGGGGCTTTGGGAGGCAGGGTGGGGTGGGTTAAGGGGGTCCCATTTTATTTGGATTTTTTTTTTTTTTTTTTTTTTTTTGGCTTGGCCAAAAACTCCGTCATTTTTCTGTGTACCAGGTTTTGCCTAAATCATGTGCAGATGGTTCTTAAAAAAAAAAAAAAAAAAAAAAAAAAAAGGAAAAAGAAAATGTGTGCATTTGTATAATGGCCAGAACTTTGTTGTGTGACAGTATTAGCACTGCCTCAGCCTAAAGGTTTAATTTTTGTTTAAACCTAGAAGCACGACAAGTTTTACCACAGTCTGCACTTGCAGAGGAAAAGAAATTGTTTCAGCCACATGTTTATTTTTTTGCCTACCTCATTGTTTGTAATGCATTAAGAGGTGGTTTAGTTTATATGTTTTTGGAGGAAAACATTAATGTTTAATTTAATCTTAATACCAAAACTATCAGATTGAAGTTTGACTGTTATTTTGTCACAGGTCTCAGTAGGCACAAGAGAAATTGTCCCTGAAGATGGGAAATAGCCACATGGTTTCATCATGCTGATGGATGCAGTCTGTTTTTCTAAGTTCAGAGAGCAGAATGCTTCGTTTTCACCAGATGCACCATTAGTGGTTGATGGGCAACTATGGCCTCTAACACAAGGGGCCTCACTGTTCTCAATTTGGGGTTTGGTGGCAGACAGGCGGTCATGTTAGAATAGTCACACAAACTGTTCAGTGTTGCAGGAACCTTTTCTTGGCAGGGGGTGGGGGGGTGGAGTTTCCCTTTTCTAAAAATGCAATGCACTAAAACTATTTTAAGAATGTAGTTAATACTGCTTATTCATAAGATGGCATCTTCCTGTGTTTTAGGTGTAATATCCAAGCCCTGGCTTTTCTCCTCCTCTCACTTGCTCTCTTGTTCTCTCTCTGTTTTTTAAACCAATTTTACTTTATGAATATGTTCATGACATTTGTAATAAATGTCTTGGGTAATAATTTGTTTCATGGCTTCATGGTCACTCAATTCCTCTGAGACTATTAATCTCTTGGTAAAGGAGCAATGCTCAGTGTCATGGCTGTGCCATCTTACTTTCCTCTTGTTGAGTTTCGAGTGGGAATATTGTGTGATGGCTACTTTAAACTTTGTTTACCAAACAGAACTTGGCATTTCATAGGCTTAATACTCCTTTGTGATTAAGTTTCTTTTATAACATGAAAAAGGAAGATTTTCCTCCCGAAAATATAACAATCATTTGCACCTATTTGTTAAGGCTTTGCCCAGCATTCTCATCCTATTTGGCATCCAGTTTGACCCCTGTTATTCTGTTCCTCCTGGTCAGCATCTCTGCCAAAGGCTCTCCTTTGAATTATAAAAACCTAGTGAACAATCTGTATACTCACAGATGCAGAAACAGCAGCTGGTTGTACATAGCCACAATGACAGATAAGTAAGCGAGCCTTAGTCTCTTTTGAAAAGGACAAGGCATTAGAAATGGCTTTTCCATCTGTGTGACTTTGGAATGATGCTGATGTCCAAAGCAGAAAGGACTAGTTCTTTTCTACGGATTCATAGTTAACACAGAGAAGATTGAAGAGTTAATCCCACCTTTGGAAGGGACTTTTGAGATGGGCCAGATGCCATCACCACAGAATTTCAGTCAAAATCAAATTACCGCTGGTGATTTCCTACATGTTTTAGTTTTTTTGGGTAAGATAAAACGTGCCACAGTGAACACGTGTGCATGCCGAGAGGAGAAAGAACTAGATGGCTTGGTCAATCCAAGTTGGCTTTGTAGCCTCTCCCATGACTTTAGAGAGAGGTAAAGTTGAACAGGTATCTGAAAAAAGAGTGAATTTCTGGTACCAATAAGGAAGACAGAAAAAAATACTTATCCAACAGACTTGAAGCTCGGTGTCTGTAAGTCAAGGTGGGGTGCACAGATAATGCACATGACTTTTCATTGGAATTACTATTTAGAACTTGACAAAAACTGGATTTCCTTTCGGAGGTAGTGGGGTCTGAGCTCAAGCCTGAATTGTGCCTGTCCTGGTGGCCACCTGGCACTCTTTTGGTGTTTGTGTTGAACGTAATCAAATCTATCTGTGTGCTTAATTCACTGAGGTCAGACTGCCGTTTGTCCTTATGGGGCGGGCTCCTGGTGTGTGCTTTCCTTGGCTGTGGTGTCCTTGCCTTCTTGGCTGCAGCACGTTGTACACCAGATTGTGTTGCTACAGCTTGATTCAGGTACCCAGTTAGGTTTCTCCATTAAAAATTACGAGCTGGTGAAATTTCCTTCTTCTAGAGAAGGGGTGATCTTTTTTTTCCTGTAACAGGGTAGTGACTTCACAAAAGTGCCAAGATGGCAAAATTATAAAAAGAAGACAGTATTATACCATTAAATATGGAACATTGAACTACTTAGCACTGCTCTTCAAAATACAGATGTCTCTAGGTATAGTCAAAGCTTTAATAAGTAATACCTTTCTGTATTTAAATCAGAGCAACTCTGTATTGAGTGCAGTGTTCTTAACTTTTTTCTCATGCACATGTTATGTTGGAGAAAATGTTTACAAAAATGGTTTTGTTTCACTAATGTGCATCATATTTATGGTTTATTTTTAAGTGATTTTTTATGGGTTATTTAGGTTTCTGTCTTAGTTGTAGTCCACTTACAGTGATTCATAATTCTTAACTTTGCCAATTACAAATTTGCTAAGCAGTAGTACAAATGACAGACTGCATTAAATTTACTAATCCTACAGCTGCAAAGCAGACTGGTGGCAAGTACATGCCCCCCCCCCCCAACCCAAGTGCTAACTTGTCTTCTGTGTATTATGAAAATTACTGTTGTCCCCCCACCTTTCTCCTTAAATAAAAGAAAAATGACACCTATTTTATGTGGCATGAGTTTCAAATATATTCTGATCCTTCAGAATGTCTCCTTCCCATGAGGATCCATATTTTATACACACCTCCTTCCCCAGTGCCACCCCTGGCTAGAGAGGGTGGCTCCATATCCTGCTATCTCCTGAAACAGGAATGTTTGTTCAAGGTGAGCTCTTGATCTTGAAGCCAAGAATGGGTAAAGCTGATCCTTAAGGAGGAAATAAGGTTTTATTTTTGCAAGTCTGAATTGAATCAGAAAGTAAACTAGCATGATGTTTGTATCTAATAGGACAGTTGAAGTGGCCCTTCCTCAAATTGGCATCATAAATACTAAGGCCTAGTAATTGGAAGGTCTTTGTGGCCAAGCCCCTGGGGTGTGTGTCACTGATTTCCCCCAGAGATCTGACATGCGTGATCCCCATTGGACAGATCTAGGACCACATTGCCGCGACCAGCATTTTGGCCAAGCCTCCATGGTTGCAAAGGGGAGGCCACACTACATGATCATAACTCACATGTTAATAAACCAGCTCCTTTGTGCTTCATATTAGAAACATGTTGTTTCTCTAAGGTGAAAATAAAATTGTAAATACCTAGGCCACCAAATGAGTATGTTTTGTCTTTTCCTACGTGATATTTGTTACAGCTGGTGGATGATTAAGGAATAAAAATCTCATGGAGGGCTAGTTGTCTTGGTACCATCATTCATTCTTCCTGTTCCTACTTTGTCCTCCACTGGTGTGGATCTTCTTAAACAAGCAACCAAGATGAAAACAGCCCCTCTAACTGATACCAGCTCTGTGTTTTGGCATCACATTCAAGACATTCAAGGGTACAGTAAAATTGCTGCCTTCTTTTCCATCTGTGACTTCAACAACAACAGATACTGTGCTTTACTTTCAGAGTACAGTTCACCCTTAAACAACATGGGACTAGGGTCACCAACCCCTTGTGCCATCTAAACTCAGTATAACTTCCAACTCCCCGGTAGCAGGCTAACTACCAGTAGCCTACTGTTGATTGACTGGAAGCCTTACTGATAACGTAAACAGTCAACACATTGTGTATGTGTTACATACTGCATTCTTAAAGTAAGCTAGAGAAAATAAAATGTTATTAAAGCTATAAGGAAAACACATGGGCCCACATAGTTCAAACATGTTGAAGGGTCAACTGTAGTTATTAGAAAGTAAAACTGAAAAAAAAAAAAAACCAGTTAAGGAATTAAATGTTGGGAAAAGTCATTACTGCATTTTCTTCTGGGAGAAATAACATACTCAGATACAGGTTCTCATACCTGGTCCACTTTCCCTTTCACCTGAATGTTAATCAGATTCTATCCAGGTTTCAAAATCTGTCCCACTTCTGCCTCTGCCTTGCTTAACTTCCCTGTGCTTACAGTCAATAGCCTCTCCTATACCCTGATAGCTGAACGTGGCATTGCTTTTGTTCACTCTTTGTTTCTGTCTGCATACAGAGTCTGCATATGAGCTGAAGTTGGTTCTCAGGGTTAACCATTTATTAAATCCTAACTTCTCTGCTCCTCAGAAACTGCCAAACATGTTGCTGGTGCTGAACAGGCACACACAAATTCCTGATCGTTTGTTTAAGTAGCATGAAATTAAAACCCTGGTGTTAGTCCAAAGGGAAGCCAGCGCTTGTATGCCTTGTGGGACTTGTGAGGAAGTGTGCTGGTGTAGACAGGTCCTAGGAAGGGTGTGGAGTTCTGCCTTGTTGGGCACAAAGCCACCCAGCACCCTAACATAACTATAGTATTCACCAGTCCCTGTTGCTGCAAGCTGGCTAGCTGTAATAACAGTGTAGGACCCTTCATTCCTAAGTCCTCTTTCCCAGTTTGCTTGGTTATAGGAAATTTGAATTTGATGGTCCAGCACAAAATGCCCACAGAAGGATGTGGAGCTTTTGAGCAAGGCAATTTTATCCCTTCCTTCAATTTGGACATCAGACACAACTACAAACGTTGGAAGCCAATATTAAATAACTTTTTTCACAATAAATGATATTAAATAATTCCTTGATTGTTTTTTAACAGCTTTATTGAGATACAGTTCACAAAGCCATAACGTTCAGTGGCCTTTAGCCTATCCAAACTTGTGCATACATCACTACCACAATCAATTCTTAAGCATTTTTATTGTCCTTGTCATTATCTCCTCGTCACCCCACCACCGCCACCTCCCCCTGAAGCTTTAGGCAACCACTAATCTACTTTTCCTCAGTATGGCTTTGCATCTTCTGGACATTTCACATAAGTGAAATCCTACAACTTGTGTCCTCTGTGACTGGTTTCTTTGATTTTGCAGAATATTTTAAGATTCATCCATGTTGTAGCATATATCAGTACTTTGTTTCTTTTTATTGGCATCCTTGGTTCTTCACCTTTGTCACTGGTACCTTCCCTTCAGCTTTAAAACCAACCACCTCACTGATAGCAAACCGCGTTCCAGCCTCAAATGAAAACTGCACAGTTAACCATCCACCCTGCAGGGGAAGCAGCTGACAAGTGGGCTCAGAAATGGATTCCTGCTGAGATGTGTTTTCTTTCAGTCTGAGCTCTTAGAAATGCAGTGATCCCCTCCCCCACAAGATCCTGATGCTAAACATCAGGTTCATGACGGACAAGTTTTGGAACAGAGGACTGTTTGGGAAGCACTCCTACCTGCTCACAGCAGGTGTCCAACCCCCAGGATGGTTGGGACTGGTAGGTGTTCTGCTTATGTCCAAGGCCTGGATCAGGGTACTCAGCCTGTCCCTCTAACTTTGTGTGCTCAGGAAGGGACACAAAAGCTGGTCTTGCTGGGCCAGATCCCTGTTTTGTCCTGGGAAAATACTTAAAACTGTCACATTTCAAAAGGATCTTGTCCTGTTGGCAGCTCATTTGTATCTTCCTGGCATCGAGGACATTTCCTCAGTGTTGCCTCCTGGAAAGCTGTCTAATTGTCGCTCAACTTTCCTTGCAGTGTACATCGTTGAGTAAGTCTGGACACTAGTAACTTCTGGGAACTTGGTAGTTGAGCAACCACTGGGTGCTGAGCAGTCTTGAGGTATGGTGCTCCTTTGGTGAAATGGAGGGAAGTTGTCTAAAGGGCCAACTTTGAAAATGGTGCTTAGTGTACTCTAGATGTTAAAGCGCGGCCTTTAGTAATGGTGCATATGAAAAAGATTTACACTTTTTTAGCTTAAAAAAAAATGTGGCTGCCAAAAGAGTTGGTGTGAGTTTGGACTGTATGAATAAAACTGAAGTGAGAGAAGATGATGGTCCCATTGTGGTTAGGTCGCATTTGGTTAGATACACTTGCCATGGTATCTGGACAAGTTGCACCCTTGGCACAGGTGAGGGTCCTGGGTGGGAAGGGCTCCATAAAGTTCCCATAAAGATTGGTTTAAAGAAAAGGTAACAAAAAATAATTTGGAGAAGTAATTATAGAAACATCTAAAGATTGTTGAACTAATCAATCTATTCTAGTTTTGGTTAACAACAATGATAGCAAATACATTGTGTGTATTTGCTAAAAACAGAGCCTGTTGTAAGGACTTTTACATATATTAACCTGTAGAAGAAAAGACTTGGGGTACCTGCTTCTTGACTTAAATTTATTTGGAGGGGTAACAAATGGAGGATAGGTTGCTCTGCAAGGTGCCAGGTGGTAGAGCCAAAAAAGGTGGGTTGAGCCCCTAGAGAGAATTTGTCTCCAGTATGAAAGGCGCAATCACAATTGTCCAGGAGAACAAAATGGGCACCTTGGATGGATGGCCAGTCCATGCCCTTGAGGCTGTTTTCATTGGGTTGTAGAGGAGATCACTTGAGGTGTTTTGAGACTAGATACAAGAATGGTTAACAGTCCGTGAGCCATTTGAGAATATTCTTGAACCCACAAACAAAATGGTTTTGGCACTCCTTGTAAACATGAATGGATTTTTTGAGCAAATAAATATTTAGGCAACAACCCTAAGAGTTCCTCTTGTCTGCAGCAGAAATGGGATAGGTGATGGCATAGATAAGAACATTCTCCAGGACACACGGATGTGTTCACTGCCCCACAGAGCTCCCTTTCCAGGGCCTCTACTGTGGAAGGCACACCCTGTTTGATTTCTCTTTCCCAGTAATGCAGCTGTCTCCCCAGTGAACTCTACACCCTCCACTCATGAATCCTGCAGACTTTCCCACCTCAGGAAATAGGCAAGTTCTGTTGGACCTGAGACCAGGCTGTGTGGTCCCAGAGGGCTTTCTGCATTTAGTCAACCCTTTAGACTGTCAGAAATCATTGTATGTTCCCAGGCCCAGGTCTATGTTGGATTTTCAACCTAACCTAAACAGTGGAATGCCAATATATAAAACAGAGAAAAGAGATCCATTTTAAATTCAAATTTGTAACATTCTTCAAAGATTAAACAGTGAAAATTGATACTTGCTATTGGAGTTTATGAGGGCTATGGATCATAGCTGTCAGTGTCTGCATCAAGTTGCTTTTTTGTTTTTAGTTCTCTAATATGGAGATCGTTATGATGCCACCAAGAGTGCGACTGCTGATTTTAAACAACTTTGGGGCTCCTGGGTGGCTCAGTCAGTTGTGCCTCTCTTGGGCTCAGATCCTGATCCCAGTGTCGTGGGATGGAGACCCTCATGGGGCTCCGTGCTGGTGTGTGGAGCCTGCTTAAGATTCTCTGTGTCTACCCCACTCATGCTCGCTCGCTCTCTCTCTCTTAAAAGTAAAAATAGAAAATACAGTAAACAGCCTTTCAAGAAAACAACCTAAAAAGCACATGAAGTCAACACTTTGGGGACACCTGTTAGTGATTGATGGGTAGCAGCAGAAATTTTTAAGGTGTGCACAAAAATAAGTTAACCTGGCAACACAAACTATTTTTGTTTTGTTGGTCTCTAGTATAAGATCTATATCTGATTGTGCATGTTTATAAACTTTTAATATATTTTATTTAATTCTATATAATCCAAAATACAATTTCAACATGTAATCAATATTTTAAGTAAAGGGATGGTTTACATTTTTTTAATGTTTATTTTAAGAGAGAGGTATGTGTGCACACACATGTGCACCAGTGGGGGAGGGGGGGCAGAGAGAGAAGCTCAAGCAGGATCCAGGTTCCACACGGAGCCTGATGGGCTTGATCCCACAGCCATGACCTAGGCAAAATCAGGAGTCAGTTGGATGCTCAACCAAGTGAGACACCCGGGTGCCCCTACATTCTTTCTTCATAATAAGACATGAAAATCTGGTGTATATTTCATACAACACATCTCAGTTCTGACAAGCCACATTTTAAGTTCTGAATAGCTACATGTGGCTAGCTTCTACTGTTTTAAATGGTGCAGTGCTATATAGCCTTTACCCTTTATATACCTTACCATGGTAAGAATCTTTTGAGGTAAATACTGTTGTATGCTTTACTGGAGAAGATACTGAAGCTCCTGCAAGTTAAATAACCCACTGGTCATTCTAAAAAGTATGAATGGAAGAGGAAGAATTAGAAACCGGTCTGTTTATCTCCAAACTCTGGGTTTTTTAATATATCAATGCCCCTTCTTTTGATTTAAAAAATAAGACAAAATTCCACTAGAATTAGCTACCTGGGATGGGGGGTTGTGGTCAGTTTCATGCATTTATATTTTTATCAAGAAGCCTGGATTTTGGGAGCACCTGGGTGGCTCAGTCGGTTAAGTGTCTGACTTGGTTTTTCGCTCAGGTCATGATCTCACAGTTCATGAGCTTGAACCCTGCATCAGGCTTTGGGCTGACAGTGCAGAGCCTGCTTGGGATTCTTTTCTGTCCCTCTCCTACTCATGCTCGCTCTCTCATTCTCTCTCTCTGTCTCTCAAAATAAATAGATAAACTTTTTTTAAAAAAGCCTTGGATTTTAGAAACTTATTTTTTTTCACTTATGAAACTTTTGCTCCATGGTTTATTACAACAAATGTGAGACAGTTCAAGGCAGACTACATAATTTGCAAATATCAAGGGGCCAATTTGCAGTTTGTGATGCATAAGAAGATCTCATTCTTCCCTGCGACACTGACTCCGCATGCTTTGACATTTGAAGTCTCCCTGCCTTGCTTGGTGTTTTCTTCATTTCCTCAAGCTCATAGCCAGGCTCATAGGCAGAGGGAGAGCACAGATTTTTCACATACCCCACCAGAAGTTGCATGCAGTAGGATCTGCAGAGCTGGATGGCTGCTTATCCTGAGGAAAGTGAGTGTTACACACAGAATGCCCTGTGCTGGGAAACATGTTCAGTCAGGAACCTCTGACTCATGTGACAGGCGCAACTAGGACCTCATCCTGCTGAGAAATGAAACTGTCAGGGATTCCTCATGCTTGTGGGGAAAATCTGGTCCACGTGTATGTCCAGAGGCTGGTTCCTGCCATTGTGTGGTCCGTAAAAGAATGGGACCCATGTGGGAGAAATTGAGAAACAATGGTAGCTCAATAACTTGGTGTACTCACAGCATATTTATGTGTAACCTAGTGACTGACAAGTTTCTGAGTGTTCCATTCCTGAGTCACTCTGTTCTGTCCCCCAAATTCAGGATCTGTAGGTGTCTCCTAAGAGTCCATGTCAGTCTCCCTTGTACTGAACCTCTTGTTTTAATTTATACTCTTAATGCTTTGATGCCATTCTAGACAAGTTAGATGCAGGTGTTTCTACCACATTGTTTATGTTGAAGCCATGGTTGTTGTGAATTGGATGTAACATAAGAGAGTGCTCATCCTGGAATCTGCCAGAAGTAAGGGCTTATCATTGTAGGACCAATCCCCTAAACAATATTCCCCCAACATGAGATAATCAAGTTCAGCTATCTGAGAGCATATTTCTTACCTACATCAAACTGAAGCATCTGCTTTGAAATAAATGTCTTATAGTTTTATGCTCTAAATAGTTTATCCATTCAGTAAATATTTATGAAGCACCATGCTTTGTACAAACCACTGTGTTACATACAGAGACTAGTGTAAAAAGTGAAGGAAGGGGTGCCTGGGTGGCTCAGTGGGTTGAGCACCCAATGCTTGATATCAGTTCAGGCTGTGATTTCACAGTCTTGAGATCAAGGCCTGCATCGGGCCCCACACTGACAGGGTGGAGCCTGCTTGTTATTCTCTCTCCCTCTCTCTCTGCCCCTCCCCTGCTTGCATTCTCTTTCACAATAAATAAACTTTTTTTTTTTTAAGTGAAGGAAGTGGATCTAATTGTAGCTCAGTTTCCCAAAGGAAGTTCATTATGAGGAATTAAAAAGACGACAGCCTTCCCAAAGTGCATGGAGACCCTGAGGCACACTGCAGGGAGTGAGGCTCAGGCTCCTTGTGAGACAGGACCAGCAAGGCTGCACACCCCTTCCAGGTATGGATGCTTTAGACACCCAGAGTCTTGTTTCCAAACCTTGAGCATGTGTGTATCAGATCATCCGGTGGGCGGGACAGGGGTTAAAACAGGGATTGCTTGGCCTTATCCCCAGAGGCTCTGATTCAAAAGGTGAGGTGCGGCCAGATAATTTGCATTTCTAACAAGCGTCCAGGCAGTGCTGATGCTGCTGTGTGGGACCACACTTTGAGTACCACCCTGTTCTATTGAAATTGTTAGTAAAAATATTAAAAACTAAGGACATTGGGGGCGCCTGGGTGGCTCAGTCAGTTGGGCGACCGACTTTGGCTCAGGTCATGATCTCGCAGTCTGTGAGTTCGAGCCCCGCATCGGGCTCTGTGCTGACAGCTCAGAGCCTGGAGCCTGTTTCAGATTCTGTGTCTCCGTCTCTTTCTGACCCCACCCTGTTCATGCTCTCTCTCTGTCTCAAAAATAAATAAACATTTAAAAAAATAATAAATTTAAAAAAATAAATAAAAAAATAAAAACTAAGGACATTGAAAAATGCAGATCACAGTAATTCCACGATCAGATAGAAGCACAGAGAACTCCCAGAGGAGTGAGTTAAGACCAAAGGAGACAGAGGCTATCACTTGCCTGCACTTACTAAGCCTCATTGGAAAGTTCCTTAGCAAGAAGGAATCAGAGACTGACACCCGAATCTGTTGTCATCATCCTTGTGTCTTATTTGCATGTATTGATATGCCTGAAGGGCTAGAGGGGGTTGTTACAGACTGAATTGTGTCCCCTGGAAAATTCCTATGTTCAACCCCTAACCCCCAATGTGACTGTATTTGGAGATTGGGTCTTTCTAGAAGTAATTAATGTTAGATTAAGTCATAAAGACGGGGCCCTAATCCAGTAGGATTTGTATCCTCGTAAGAAAAGGAAGAGATCCCAAGAGTGCCCACATGGAGAAAAGGCCATCTGCGCGCCAAGGAGAAACTCAAGAGCAACAAAAACATACTTCATCTTGGACTTCAACGCCCAGAACTATGAGAAGATAAATTTCTCTTTAAGCAACCCAGTCTGTGGTCTTTTGTTTTGGCAGCCTGAGCAAGATAATACAGGGTGCAACCAAGGTGAGAAGGTGAGCTTCCTAGAGCAGGGGAAGGAGAAGCTTGGAAGGGGGCTCTGCAAGTGGAGACTGGTTCAACTCCCATCAGGTGACAGGACCTCTCAAGAGGTGAAGTGTTGTGGGAAATGAGCATGAAAAGCTGAGGTCACAGTAGGCAGAGCCAAGGATCCCTAGGTGACAGACTCCACATGCTTGAACAGTGAATGTCTCCATGGGCTGAAGACTCGAGACCTATTTTCTGTTTTCAGGTGACACCTAAGTCCCAAAGATATTGGTGAAGAAGCCAGCCCCAGAATGATTTAGCTTGAATTTCTTAACATTTTAACCAGTGGGGGCTTAGGATTGGATCTGAATTTTTTTTTTTTAATGTGTCACTTACTGTCCTGAATGTTGTGGATTAAATTCATATCTACTATGCCATGTATAAATAAGTGATAAGCTAACATAATACTTAAAAATTATTCTATTATGAAAAAAATTAAATATACACAAAAGTAATAGAAAGATGGACCCCTGTGTATCCATTACCCTGCTTCAGCTATTATCCATGTATAGCCATCTCTTTAAATTATTCTCTCCACTTGTGAATTATTTTGAAGTGGTCCTCAGGCATTGTATCATTTGATTCACAAATATTTCAGTATCCTAAATCATTATCACACCTAAAAAACTAACCAAAGTCTCTTAATGTCTTCGAATAACATTCAGTATTCAAATTTCCCTGATTGTCTCAGTGATTTTTAACAGTACATTTATATTAGGATCTATATAAATTTAATATATAGTAATTGGTTGGCACCTTTTAGTCAGGGTTATTAAATGCTCAAATGGTTCCAGCTTTGGCCAGTATATGACTCTTTAAGTTAGTTCCTGGGTGTTTTATACATGACTTAATTTGGTCTGTGATGGTTTTGCTTTCTGGTATTGTAAGTTTCAGGCTCATTTTGCTCATTTTGTAGCTTAGCCCTGGTATCCCCTCATCTCTCCAGGACATATGAACTCCTTTAGTGGGACATGGTATTTTGTAACCACAGTATGGTGTTGGTGTTGCTCATCACTACAAAGTTGGGCATTTTTCTAGGTCTTTTAGATGGAAACAATTTTTTTTTTTTAATGAGGGAAAATTCATCATTAATTTATACTGAAATTCGGGACAATAAATTATTTCTTTAATCTCCTCCATCTCACTGTCTATATCTTCTCCCATCCTCAAGTCCTCACCAACAGTATCATTCATTTGCTACAATGTATACAGCAAAGACTCAGAATAATAACACCATCACCAACAATATGAAAACAATTTAAGGTTTGTTTGGGGTAGGTTTTGTTTCTGTATTTGGCCTGAGAGCATTTATGCCACCAGCTTGATTTTATATTTTGCTTTGGATTGTAGGGGATTGCTTTTATATTTTAATTTTGTTTTATAATTATGTAGAGTATTCCTTTTCCAAGTCAAATCTACAAAAGAAAATGTATTCAGAAAATTCCCTCCATTTAGTTTCCTTCTTTCCTTTATAGTAACCATTTTGGTTAGTTTCTGGTTTATCCTTCCACTTAAAAATATATAATCTAATGTATTTGGGTATTTGTGTCTACCCTGTGCCCACCTCACATTTCTATACCTTGCTTTTTTCATTTAATCATCCCAGAGATCACTCTATAGCCACGTAATGAAAATATTTTGCACTCTATTTATACAGTAATGTAGCCATCACCACAGTCTAGTTTTAGAACATGTCTGTTATTCCAGAAAGCCCCCTCCTGCCCCTTTGCTATCCCACCTTGGTTCTAGCAAAGATAATCTCTCACTTTCACATTGCTATTGATGGTTGCCTAGTGTCCCATTGTATGCATGTGCCATAGTTCATTCATCCAGCCCCTACAATGCTTCAGTGAATAGCCTTATGCACGTTCGAATTTTCACCAGTGTATCTTTGGAATAAATACCTAGAAGCGTTTCTTTTTTTTAAATTTTTTTAATATTTAAATATTTTTGGGAGACAGAGAGAGTGCAAGCAGGAGAGGGCAGAGAGAGAGGGAGACATAGAATCTGAAGCAGGCTCCAGGCTCTGAGCTGTCAGCACAGCCCGACACGGGAGCTCAAACCGACCAAGCGCAGGATCATGACCTGGGCTGAAGTCAGACGCCCAACTGACTGAGCCACCCAGGCGCCCCTCCTAGAAGCGTTTTCTGAGTCAAAATATCAGTGAATATGTAATTTCTCTAAATAATGCCAAGTTTCCCTTTTTGAAGGGGTTTACCATTTAGCATTCCCACCAGTAATGTTGACAACCTCACCAACAGAGTAGATAGCTAAACTTAGAAATTGTGTCTCAATTTAGTGTTAATACACATTCTTCTTCCTCTAAAGAAGGTTAAACATTTTTCAGGAGTTTAAGAGCCATTTGAATATGTGTGTGTATGTGTGTGAGTGAGATGTCTGCTTCTATCCATTGACCATTCTTTATTATTTTTAGAGACTTTATATATTAGAGATAATTTTTTATGTGGTAAGTTGCAAATATTTTTTTTCATTTATCCCTTTTGTTTCCTAAGTTTTCTTCTAACTGGGTAAAACATTTTATTTTTATGTGATCAACAGCCAATTTTTCCTCTTATTTCTTTTGGGTTTTGAGTCAGGAGAAGCTTCTGCCCTGACTATGGAGTACTTTGCTCCTCCATGCTTCTAGTATTGGTATAGTTTACTTTTTTTTCTTTAACATTTTATTTCCTGATTTGTCTGGATTTATTCTGATGTGCAGTGTGAGGAACAAATCTGCTTTTTATCTTTTTCTGTATGGTTGTCTTGGTCTCTCATAACACGTATTTAAAAACCCAGCTTATCTCTGCTGACCTGAGATGACCCCTTCATCTTATCATATGCTACATTTTTATATGTAATTGGGACTATTAATGGATTTTCTGGTTGGTTCTCTTAGTCTGTCTATTCATGTACAAATCCCACAATGTTTTAATGGTGGAGATTTTATAATTTGTTAAAATGCCTTTTCTTTTCTTGATTTATCCACTTTAAAATATCAATTCCTTGCTAAGAAAAAAACAAGACTTTGCCCAATTTACCCCTCATTTCTTGGTCCTCTTCCCAGCTTTTCAGAATTGTATATTTTCTTCTACATTTTAAATTTTAATTTAAAATTTAAAATTTTAATTTTAAATTTAAATTTACATTTTAAATTTAAATTTATGGTGAATTCTAAAAAAAAATCAACTTTATCTGGATATAATTTATATACACTGAAATGCAAACATTTTAAGTGTACATTTTGATGAAGTCTGACAAACTTACATACCCATGTAACCACCAGCAGCACAATCAGAGTAAACACTACATAAACATCACATATTTTGGTTGCAGCAAATTCAGTCAGTATGTGTCAGTTCCTCAAGGAGTAAGGTGATGGCATTAGCCCCATGCCATGTCCTTTGCCACTTTTCCCTATCTTCTACCTCTCGAAGTTTATCTGCATATTTTTTTTACAGTCTCAAAATAACATTCTAATTGTTACTCTGTGTGATATTCCATGCTTTGTCTATGGGTTGATCATGAAATTTGAAAATAGATATATATTATTTACATTATTCCAACTCGGAATCTTATTCTCTGCCTAGTCAAGGGGTTGTAGAAACTACTTTTTACTCTTTACAAATGTTATGACCTTGATACCACTGAAAGCAGCATATTTCTGGTATCTGGATCAAATGGATTATCTTCTTCTGTCCTCTAATTGCTGAAACCATGGTTCATATTTCAACTATGCCTTTCCTAAATAGATTTTTTTTTCTAGAATCCTGAAGTACCTTTAAAAAAAATAGTCCTCATCTTATCCTCCAAAACATCCAGGTTTTCATTGGTATCACCTATAGAATGAAATCCACTTGTCTTAGAGACATCCCTTGTAGACCATCACATCTCCCTGCTCTAGTCTGGACTGGTTGCTATCTAGGACTGCTAACCAATTCTCTTTTGGGACTTCACTGATCACTGCCCCTCCTCCTACCTGGGTTATACGAACTGCTTTCTGGATTTCATTTCCTTTTTCTGTTTTCCTTCCTTATTTTCTTGAAGCATATCCTTGAGTAACTTCCTCAGGAAGGGTATATGGGAAGAAAACTTTAGGTTTTTGTCTTTCTGAAAATGTCTATATTCATTCCATCTCATATTTGATTGATAGTTTGCCTGGGAATAGGATTCTAAAGTAATAGAAATTTCCCTCCGAATTGAGAAGTTATTGTTCCATTGTCTTCTATAATTTGATTGTTGCTGATGTTAGGACTTGTATCAGTATGATTCTGATTTCTTGGTGCTCACAATTTTCCCCATCTGAATGAATCAGATTTTTCTATTATCGTTGGTGTTCTGAATACAATAGATCCACCCCCCAACCCACCACCACCACCATCACCACCACCACCACAAATCTGCGATTTCACCTCCATGATTTCAGTTACCTGGGGTCAGCTGCTGTGCAGAAGCAGAAGATCCTCCTTCTGAGTTATCACCAAAAGGTCAAAGGAGCCTAATACTACATCACAACCCCTACATCATTTACGACATTTCATTTTATCACGTAGATATTTTATCTCACATTATCACCAGAAGAAGAGTGAGTACAGTACAGTAAGATTTTAAGAGACATCACATCACATCACTCTCATTACAACATATAATTATCATTGTTCAATTTGATTATTATTGCTGTTAATCTTTCTGTGCCTAGTTAAACTTATCATAGGTATGTATGTATAAGAAAATACAGTATTTACAGGGTTTGGTACTATCCACAGTTTCAGGCATCCACAGGGGGTCTTGGAACGTATCTCCTGCAGATAAAGGAGGGTGGCTACTGTACTCATGAGTCTTCTTTCATTAAAAAAAATTTTTTTTAATGTTTATTTTTGAGAGAGAGCAGGAGAGGGGCAGAGAGGGAGGAAGACACAGAAACCGAAGCAGGCTCCAGGCTCTGAGCTGGCAGCACAGAACCTAACACAGGGCTCAAACTCACGAACTGTGAGATCATGACCTGAGCCCAAGTCAGACGCTTAACCCACTGAGCCACCCAGGTGCCCCAAGTCTTCTTTCATTTTAATTATCCATTTAGTGGTCCCTTTCAATCTGAAGTCTGGTGACTTTGTTTGGCTCTGGAATGTTTTTTCCTATTATTTTGTTTTCTACTTTCACTAACTCTGACACCACAGGAATTGCTATTAATTGGATGTTCTATCTGGTAGATTGACTATCTCATTTTTTTTCTTTGTCTTTTTAATTAAAGTATTTAACATTGTCTTTCTGCTTAATTTTTCTTTCAGCCTGTGTACTGATTTTTTTTTTCATTTTAGCAATCATATGTTGTTTTGCTAAGCACAGGTAAAGACATCAGGTAATGATGGAATAGCATGTTCCAGAACACTGAGAACAACTAGAAATGCTATAAAACACACACACACACACACACACACACACACACACACAGTTTGAAAGCATTGGAAAGCTATTAATGCAGTTAGGACTTAAGGGGCCATGATGCTATGGAGAAGGAGTTGCATACAGGTAAGCCCAGGATTCTGTAGGCATTTGCTAATTTGAAAGTGGTGTAGGTCCAAGAGTAGAAGTTGCTGCTGGGAGGCTGGGAAGTTGAGTTTAGCCTTTGGCAACCCCTTAGTAACTATAGCAACAAAATGTAGACATCAGGGCTACCAATGCAGCCAAACTTAAAAGTCTAAGGTCTCAGAAAAATAGAAGCTACATTGACATAAACTCAACATTTTGTTCCATATTTCCCTCAGACATTTGCTAATTCACAAACATCATAGGCACAAGAATCTAAAAAAATTAGAAAACTAAGCAGAACTTCTGACAGTTTTATGAGTCTGGGGAGTCAGTTCAGTTAATGGATCACTAATTAGGAGAGGCCCTGGTAAATATCCTGGGCTTCCTTCCATTGGCACCATGGAAAGGCCACACTACAGGATGAAGCGCAAACCAGAAAAAGACCACCCTTCCCAAAAGACTAAAACCTGACTGGTGAATCGAATTTCAAACTGGATAAGATGATGTGTCTCTACTCTAACTGTATGCCAGAAAGCAAACTATATTCTATGTGGAGGAAGATAACATTAGTGGATCTCAAATGATGTCTCCAAATTTTTATACATAATGTCCAATATGCACTAAAAAATTATCAGCTGCTTCAAGAAATAACAAAAAATAAGCTTGGAAAAAAATTACAGAAATAACTCACAGGTGATGGCAAATATTGGAGTTACACTGGACTATTTAATTTTCATGTTCAATAAATAGGTGAAATGGTTGAAAATTTCTGCAGGGAACTGGAATTCATGAAATAGAATAAAATGGAAATTTAGTAATAGAAACTCCTGTTAAAAATTCCATGAATATGAATAAAACAACCTACAGAACGTGAGAAAATATTTGCAAACCATGCATCTGATAAAGAGTTAATAACCAGAATATATAAGGAACTTTAGTAACTCAATAACAACAACAACAAAACCTCAACTAAAAAGTGTACAAGGGGCACCTGTGTGGCTCAGTTGCTTGAGCATCTTGACTCTTGATTTCAGCTCAGGTCACGATCTCATGGTCATGGATCAAGCCCTATGTTGGGCTCTGTGCTGAGTGTGGAGCCTGCTTGGGATCCTCTGTCTCTCTCTCTCTCTCTCTCTCTCTCTCTCTCTCTCTCTCTCTCTCAATAAATAAATAAATAAATAAATAAATAAATAAGTGGATAGATAGATAGGTATTTTTTTTAAGTGTACAAAAGGTCTGAATAGATACTTCTCCAAAGAAGATATACAAATGGCCAAGAAGCAAATGAAAAGTTGCTCAACATCACTATTCATCAGGGAAATGGAAGTCAAACCTCAATGAGATATCACTTCACACTCATTTGGACAGCTATAAAAACAAAATAATAAATGTTGTCAAGAATGTGGAGAAACTGGAACTTTTGTGCATTATTGGTGGGAATATAAAATGATACACCTGCTGAGGCATAAGTATAAGTATGATAGTTCCCCGCAAAGAATAAAAATTGAATTGTTACTCAATTCCATTTCTGAATATATACCCAAAGAATTGAAAGCAAGGTCTTAAAGAAATATATGTACACCCCATGTTCATAGCAGCAGTATTCACAATAGTCAAAAGGTAGAAGCAACCTAGTATCTATTGATGGATGAAGAGATACACAAATGTATAAACACAGAAAGGAATTAACCTTAAAATGGAAGGAAATTCTGGCACATGTTACAACATGGATGAATCTTTAGGACTTTATGCTAAGTGAAATAAGTCAGTCAAAAAAAAGACATACTGCATGATTTCACTTATATGAGGTACCTAAAGTAGTCAGAGAGAGAAAGTAGAATAGTGGTTGCCAGGAGCTGGGGGAATGAGGGAATGGGAAGTTACTGTTTAGTGGGTATAGACTTCCAGTTTTGCAAGATAAGAGTCCTGGAGACTGGTTGCACAACATTGTGAATGTTACATTATTGAACTGTACACTCAAAAATGGCTAAGATGGTGGGGCACCTGGGTGGCTTAGCTTGGTTTCAGCTCAGGTCATGATCTTACAGTTCGTGGGGTCAAGCCCCACATTGGGCTCCATGCTGACAGTGTTGAACCTGCTTGGGATTCTCTCCCTCTCTCTCTCTTTTGCTCCCCCATTTGTGCTATCTATCTCTCAAAAAAAAAATCTTTAAATTTTTAAAAAATGGTTAAGATAGAGAACCATGCACTGTTGGTAAGAATGTAAATTGGTACAACCACTGTGGAAAAAAGTATGGAGATTCCTAAAAAAAAAAAATTACAAATAGACTTACCATGTGATTCAGTAATTCCACTCCTGGGGGTGCGCCTGGATGGCTCAGTCGGTTGAGGTCCAACTTCAGCTCAGGTTATGATCTCTCAGTTTGTGAATTTGAGCCCCACGTCATGCATGCTGCTGTCAGTGCAAAGCCTGCTTTGGATCCTCTGTCCCTCTCTCTCAAAAATAAACACTAAAAAAACAAACAAACAGTAATTCTACTAGTGAATACTTACCCACTGAAAACAAAAAAAATAATTTGAAAATATATGTACAGCCCTATGCTTACAGCATTATTTACAATAACCAAAATATGGAAGCAGCCTAAGTGTCCACTAATAAATGAATGGATAAAGAAGATGTGGTATATATATGCAATGGAATATTGCTCAACCATAAAAAGAATGAGATCTTGCCATTTGTGACAACATGGATGTATCTGGACAATATTATACTAAGTGAAATAAGAGAAAGACACACATGATCTTGCCTATATGTGGAATTTAAAAAGCAAAACAAACCAAAAAAGCAAAACCAGAATTATAAATACAGAGAAGTTTGCAGTTGCCGGAAGGGAAGGAGTTAAGAGGTAGAGGGGATTAAAGGTACAAACTTACAGTTATAAAATAAGTTAGGAATGAAAAGTACAGTGTAGGGAATCTAGTCAATGATATTGTAGTAAGATTGTATGGCAACAAATAGTAACTACACTTATTGTGGTGAACATAGCATGACATGTAGAATTGTTGGATCACTGTGTTGTATACCTGAAACTAATATATCTTTGTATGTCAGCTATACCTGAATAAAAACAATACATGAAAAATTGTTAAGATGCTAAATTTTGTTATGTTTTATAAAAATAAATCTTTTAAATACTAAAAATAAAAACTTCCACAGATGAGTTTAATAGCAGGTTAGATATAGTAAAATAGAGGATTAGTGGTATGGAAGATGGGTCAATAGAAAATATCCATAATTACAGAGAAAAGGCATGGGAAATACAGAAATGAACATATGAGATATATGGGACAGACATAATGTAGAAGTCTAACGTACGTGGAGACTGGAGTTCCTGAAGAAGAGGAAAGTGAGAATAGGGCAGCAGTATTTGAAGAGATTGCAGGCAATGATATTTCCAAATTGATGAAAAGACATTAAATGACAACCTGAGGAAGGAAGCTCTGTAATCCCCACACAGGAAGAAAAATACACCTGGGCACATCATTATAAACCTCTGTCAGAAGCCAAATACAGAGAAAATCTTTTAAAAAGCCAAAAGAAAAAATAAATTACAGTCCATCTTCATTATTTCTAGTTTCCATATTTGTTAATTTGCCTACTTGTTACAATTCATTTGTAACCGAAAGGCCAATACTCCCGTTGCTTTTACAGCCATGCATACACCAGCAAAAAATTTGAGTCACCCCAGTGCCCTAAACTTCTTGGAACCACTGATCTTTTTACTGTCACCATAGTTTTACCTTTTCCAGAATCTCATAGAGTTGGAATCATACAATATTATAGCCTTTTAAGACCGGATTCTTTTGCTTATTAATTTCAGATTTGTCCATGTGTTTCTGTGGCTTGATAACTCTTTTCTTTTTATTGCTGAATAATACTACATAGTATAGCTGTACCACAGTTTGTTTAGCTATTCACTTTTTGAAGAACATTTGAGTTTCCATTTTTTGACTATTATGAGTAATGCTGCTATAAACATTTGCATGCAGGGTTTTGTGTGGAGATAAAGTTTTCAACTCATTTAAGTAAATACCAAGGAGCATGATAGCTGGATTGAATGGTAAGAGTATTTGCGCATTGTAAAAAACCTGCCAAACTGTTTTCCAAAGCGGTTGTACAATTTTGCATTCCCACCTGCAGTGAATGAGAGTTCCTGATGCTCCACATCCTCATCAGCATTTGGTCTTGTCAGTTGTGGGGAAATGGATTCAAGAATTCCTTGTACTTACATAAATAGGTTAAAAAAAAGAAAAAGAAAAAAGCTTAGGGTGGAAAGCCACCACCACCACAGGGCAAAAGCTCCCAGGATTGGTTAGTGAGATATTACAGTGGGATCACAAGTAACTTGTTAGATCACCTGCAGAAAACTACTTTCCATCTGGCACCAATATACTTTGATCACAACTTCAACTCCACTTGCCCCCCAGACCTTTTGCTTCTTACACACACAAGTTAATGATTACTATCTGATTTTCTTCACGTTTACGACATGTATAAGATCTTGAGAGCTCAATAAATATGGAGACAAAACCCCTGTTTGGGGCTCTTGTCTCTTCCCTGACATTAGCCTCTCTCATCTTCTTTTCTGCATCCGCTCTTGCTGGACAAGAGAGAACTCCAAACTCGTAGTCTGTGACAGTCAGTGTTTGGGACATTAACAATTCTAATAGGTGCATAGTAGTATCTCATTGTTGTTTAAAGCACTGTGTTTTTAATTTTGGTTTCCACATACTTGCTTTTTGTACGTGGAAATGTGATTGATGTTTATGGTTTATCTTGTATCCTTCAACCTTTGTATACTTCTAGAAACTTCTAGAAGGTTATAGTGTAGATTATCTGAAATTTCTATGCAGACAACCGTCTCATCTGCAAGTAGGACAGTTTTATTTCTTCCTTTCAGATCTTTATGCCATTTCTTTTTATAGATTTACTGCAGTGGTTAGAACTTCGAGTAATATATTGAATAACTAGTGGTAAAGTGAACATTTTTGCTTTGTCCTTAATCTTGGAAAATATTCAACCTTTTACCAAATATGGTATCTATAGATTTGGTTGTAGATGTTTTTCATCGCATTGAATTAGTTTCTCTTTATTCCTGACTTACTGAGAGTTTTTAATCATAAACAGTTGTTGCTAAACAATGTTTAGAGGGAAAAAATGTATTTTGGTAATGCTTATATTTGAAAAGAATGAAGTTTCTTCCACTCAGATGTACTAGAAAAATAAGAGCGAATTATATCCAAACAATGCACGAGGAAAAAAAAAATAGGATAGAAACAAATCTGTAAAATTGAAAACAGGAAAAGAATAGAAAAAAAATCAATGAAACGGAAACTGGTTTATTGAAAAAAATCAATAAAATTGATAGACTTCTAACCACACTGATCAAGCAAAAAAAAAAAAAAAAAAAAAAAAGAAAAAGAAAAAGAAAACACAAATTACCCATACCATGAAATAGAGTATAGCACAAAAACCTTACTGACATGAGAAGGTGTTAACACAGGTGTTCTATAACTAACTCTATGATGGTAAATTTGACAACTTAGATGAAAAGAAACAATTTTTTGCAAGACAAAAATAAATAAAACTCAGGAAGAAATAGAACAACCTGAATAGTCTTATACCTACTAAAGAAATTGAATATGTAGTTAAAAAGCTTCCCACAAACCAGAACAACCACTAGGAAAACTATACAAAGTAATATTAGTCAAAATCACTATAAATAAGTCAAGATAAAGACTTTAAAAATATGTAACCCATTTGTAGGCAAGAAAAAAGAAACAGAAGACCCAAAGAAACAAAAAATAAATAAAAAGGGCAGACCAAAGCCCTAACATCAATGATAACCTTACGTATGAATGTTCAGGCAGCAATTTATATGGATCCCAAAGGTATACTGAGTGAAAAGGCAATCTCAAAAGATCACATACTGTTTAATTCCATTTATTTAACATTTATGAAATGACAAAATTACAGAAATGAGAGAACAGTAGGGGCGCCTGGGTGGCGCAGTCGGTTGAGCGTCCGACTTCAGCCAGGTCACGATCTCGCGGTCCGTGAGTTCGAGCCCCGCGTCAGGCTCTGGGCTGATGGCTCGGAGCCTGGAGCCTGTTTCCGATTCTGTGTCTCCCTCTCTCTCTGCCCCTCCCCCGTTCATGCTCTGTCTCTCTCTGTCCCAAAAATAAATAAAAAAAAAAAAAAAAAAAAAAAGAAATGAGAGAACAGTAGTTGCCAGTGTTTAGGGATGTGGGAAGTGGATGGATATGAATATAAAAGGCAGCATGAGGGACATCTTTGCCTTGATGGCACAGTCCTTACATCTTGATTGTGGTGGTGTTACATGAACTTACACATGTGATAAAATTTATAGAGCTAAAAAAACACTACACAATTAAGTGCATATAAAACTGCATCTGGGGCGCCTGGGTGGCTCAGTCGAACATCCAACTTCAGTTCACATCATGGTCTCACAGTCCATGAGTTTAAGCCCCACATAGAGCTCATTGCTGTGAGCGCAGAGCCCGCTTTGGATCCTTTGTCCAATTCTCTCTGCCCCTCTCCCACTTGTGCGTGCATGTGCACGCGTGTGCAGGCACGTTCTCCCTCTCTCTCTCTCTCTAAGATAATGAAACATTTAAAAAATTAAGAAAAACCCTGACATCTGCGTAGAGTCTGTGGGTGTTTCTCACTTGTATTGTATTATAATTAGGCCAGGTATTACCATTGGGAGAAATTGACTTGAAGGGTACATGGGACCTTTCTGTACTATTTTTGCAACTTTTCATGAATCTATAATTATTTCAAAATACAAAGATTTTAGAGATCACTTATATTTCTATTCAGCAAAAATTCAAAACTAAAAAAAAAAATGTAATATACATTTACAATAGCTTTTAAAAAATCAAAGTCCTAGGAATAATTCTAATAAAAACCTGCAAGTCCTCTACACAGAAGACTTTATGAGGAATTAAAAGAACCAAACAAATAAAGTGATATGTTTATTGATGGAAGAATGAAAAAGATGTCAGTTCACCCCAAATTGCTATGTGGATTTAATAGTCTTGATCAAAATCCCATCAGGTCTTTCCCTTCCCTTCCCTTCCCTTCCCTTCCCTTCCCTTCCCTTCCCTTCCCTTCCCTTCCCT
>NW_026057578.1:57025555-57033620 GCF_023721935.1 Panthera uncia | reverse complement strand
CTTCCCTTCCCTTCCCTTCCCTTCCCTTCCCTTCCCTTCCCTTCCCTCTTTCCTATTCTTTTCTCTCTCTCTCTCTCTCTCTTTTTTTTTGATGAAAGTAATAAACTGATGTGTACCAAAATGCAAATGGTAGATATATCTAAGATAATGATAGAAGAAGAAAAGTTGAAGTATTTCCACTCCAGATATCAAGACATACTGTATGGGGCACCTGGGTGGCTCAGTCGGTCAAGCGTCCAACTTTGGCTCAGGTCATGATCTTGGGGTCAGTGAGTTCCAGCCCTACGTTGGGCTCTATGCCAACAGCTGAGAGCCTGGAGCCTGCTTTGGATTCTGTGTCTCCCCTTTTCTCTCTGCCCCTCCCTTGCTCACGCTCTGTCTCTCTCAAGAAATAAACATTAAAAAAGAAAAAAAAAAGACTTACTGTAAAATGACAGTGTGGTATTGATATAAGAATAGGCAAATAAACCAAACAAGTAAAATAAAGTTCAGAAATAAACTCACACATATATGGATACTTATATTTATGACAAAAGTCCAGAGTACTGGGAAAAAAGAGTTCTCTTCAGTAAAGGCAACTGGATCACTTTTATAGTGATATGTGAAAAAATACCTATTCCTCACACATACAAAATCAATTCCAGATGATTGTTCTATGGATAAAGATAAAACAATAATTCTAAGGCATAACATGGAAGAACTTATTTTGAGTTTAAAGTAAAAATTTCTTTGATAATATGCATAAAACATTTTATATATATATTTTATAAAACATTTTATATATATATATATATATATACTCTTCACAGATTTTCTTTTCCATAGCATCCTTTTGTTTTATGGATGTAGTATCTTCTCCACGGTGATACAAATTAGAATCTTTTAACAGGTTTCTTGATTTTGTAAGTTCAACTTTTTGCTTGTTTACTTTTTACATTCCTGGTGTCCACATATGTCTGATGGTTCTAAATTTTCCTAGGACTAGATTGCTTATAGGTGGTGAACATAAGTTTCCTGTGCTGTTGTGTAAGTAGGTTTGTTTCTTCATTAAGTCTGAATAGGAAAGCTTATGGGGAGCTCTGGGTACATGGCTGGATGGACAGCTCTTTAGCTGGGAATCTCCAAAATGCTAGGATTCCTAAACCATTAGCCTGTTCCCACACAACCAGGTACATTTTTTTAGAAACTCTCTGGCTTCTTTGCCAGGCCCTCAGAACCTTCGCATCTCTGGGTCTGAATCCCCTGAATTTCTCCAGGAAGGTCTCTTCCCTGGCCCCCTGTGGACTTCTTTTGCATATAGATTTGTCTATGGCTTCCTCCCCTGGACTTCTCTCAGCATGCATGCTCTCATTTCCTTTTCTTGTAGAAGTATGTGAAAATCTGAATACCCCTCTCTTTATTCATGTCTTTTGTTAATATTGTTGTTAGTCAATGGTAGTAAGTGGAGAAAAACAGATGTTGTCTACCCTCTTAAAATGAAACCTTCTAACTCACCCTTCTTTTAAGTACTTAAATTAGTGTTTGCTAAAATTACTCAGACATAATATCCTGTAAATGAACATCCAAATGAAACATATATTTACAAATAGTGTTATATATAAATTTGAGGGGATTATGGGAAGGTTGATCAGTCTGACTACAGGAATAAAAATTCTTCTGTCCTTTAGGAAGAAAACCATTTCAGGATTCCCACTTGTAGAATTTTTTATTGTACAACATGTTTCAGTAATAAAGCTTAGGCATCCTAGTGTTTACAAGCTCTGGGGCTTGAAATCTTACAACTGAGTACTTTTCCAAGTAGCAAAATGAATCTAAACATGTTTCAAGGAAAATCCATGTCCTGTCCACTGGTACTCAATTCTCTTCAGGGCAATAAGTCTGGTGAGCAATAAGCCTTCACAAACTTCACAAAAGATTGCCAGCTCATCTGTTCGCTTATCACTTCTCTTCATCCCCCTCTCTGCCATCAGCCTACCACATGGAAAAGCAGAACATTGGATTTTCCCGAGAATAGAATCTCAACCTGTCAGCTATGCAACTTCTGCTCCAAATCCAGGCTGAGTAAAAACAATTTTAAGGAAGATCATCTAAAGTAGTGTTTCCTAAACACTGTTGTATGAAATACTAGCCCTTCCAGATGTCAGCAGGTCCTCACACACAAAAGAAGTTCCATGATTAACCAAATGCACAATTGCACATTAAAGGGTCTGAAAAGGGAAGCTTCATAGGAACCAATGTGTTCAACTTCATCTAAACCAAACTTTACCCCACAGTATTTATTCTGGAATCTTTACTAAGGAGATTTACCAGAAGCACACATAAGAAATTTACTTCTCTATTTGTTACACAATGCTGCTGGAAAAAATCATCTCTTGTGATACTTGTTGTCCAAAACACTCCACAGAACAAGTGTCTTTCTGAGTTTGTGTGAAATGGGGGGTGGTGAGAACAGGGGTGCTTTACCCTTTCTGATCAGAGCAGAGCCATGTGATTGTTCCCCTTTTTGCTCAAGAAAACTCTGAGTCAAACTCGATACTCTTTCTTAGTAAAGATATGGGTCTCTGTGATTAGCATATTTACTTCCTTCCTCTTTCCATATTCTTATTGTTTTGATTGTATTTAATCCTGTTACTACATCCTTTGGTAACTCTTAAAAGCGTTTTAGGAACAGTTAAGACCGAAATGTGTTTCAAAGGGCTAAGAAAGAAAACCTGACCAAAATGTGACATTTAGTGTTGATACATGACAATGTAAATATCTATGATCATACAGATTCAACAATACAGTCATAGTCTAATCACACATTGTGACAAGTTCCCCATGACTTCAAACAATTTTTACGTGGTGGATTTCAATTGCAAGAAAATATTTGGCTTTGAAAAATAATTACTATCATGTTCTTGTGCCTTGTATTTGATAACAAAAAGAAAACCTCAGGGAAACTATAGATTTACATTTCCATTTCATGGGAGGATGTGGACTACATTTAAGAATAGTTTAGACAAATCTTATTTCAAAATGCAAATTCGTCATCAGAGGAGGTTGGCTGTTTCCCTAGGCTTCTCTCGAACATATTACCACATGCAGCCTACATAGCGTGCTGTTCTTAGGAAATATCTTCAGTTGGCTTTTTAAAATGACAATGCACAATCCTGGCTGATGGGGGAAGGGAAGTAAGGAGCCAAGAGGAGGATTCGGAGCTGAGGTCTTCAGGGACACACATCATTTAGAATTTATATTGAGTTATAATTAAACCACTTTGCCCAGAACATTAAATCATAGTGTATGGGGAAGGGGGGGAACCTAAACATCTGGCAGTATGATACTAGTTAAATAAATTATGGTGGAATACTACAAAATCAATAAAACGGATTAAAAAAATATTTAACAGCTTTAAGCACTCATGAATTTAGAATAATAAATATTTAATATTTTGATTTTTGTGTTAGTCAACATTTGCCATGTTCAGTCAGAGATAATGAAACAAAAAAGTTAAAATTTTTACTCTGAGTTCAAAACACTAAATAAGTACAAAAGAAAGTTAAATGAATGACGCTATTTTGTAAATTTGTAGATTAATACTTCTACCTTTATTAAAGCTTAAAAGACTTTTAATGCTCCCTGTATTATTTATTGAATAGCGCAGGGTATTAACATCATGTACAGGTTGTTTCAAATTTTCTAAAGCATAACAAATATGTCTGTATAAAATCTACAGAATTATAAGGATGCATATTTACAAAGCTGTTTTCTCTGTTGTGGGATGTTTGTTTTCTTTTTCATGCATTTCTGTTTTCTACATTTTTCTACAGTCCACATACATAGAACTTTTAATATGGAAGGATGTCCATAAATTTCCATGGTATAACAGATCTGAGGAGACATTTCTGGTTACCTGCCCTGTCTCCTTCTAAACTGAACAGATCTGGTTTAGGTTTGTGACCCCGCACCTCCCACCCACTTCTGGCTAGGGCTTGATGGGGTGAAGGTGCCCCATCTGCCTGCAGGTAGATGATGAGGAAGGGGTATATGGCTCACTCTGACAAGGAGACTGGTGGGCAAGTGTCCCGGAAATTTCTGAAAAAGGTGTCTTTTGAGCAAGAGCTGCAGGAATAGACAACTGCTTTCTGTTCCTCCAAAGTCAGCAGCAGGTTGAGAGACTGCGGCCACAGGATGAAGCCAGCACACAGGGGAGAGCAGCAGGGGGATCCTAGGGAAGGGGCCAGGGCTTCAGGGTCAGCCAGCATGGGGCTGCCTGGCCACTGGCTGCAGAGGCAGGAGACCTGACGACTGTCATCAAGTTTAAGCCAATTCTAACTGGGATTTCTGTTCCTTTATTCCTAAAGCATCCTGACAGAAGAGGGTCCTTCTGAAATCCTCGCTGCTGTTGGCCATTGGACAACATTTTCCTTCTTCGATCCAACCTGTCCTCTCCAGCAAGCGAGCAAAGTTCAGTTGATTTGAGACCAGTAAGCAGGTGGTAGCTTCCAGTTTTCCTTTCCTTTCTTGAAAATATATTCACTACTTGGAGCTTAATATTTTTCATGTGTTTTCTTTTCTGAAGAAGGGTATTTATTTTTAATGCACTGAGCAGAGGAGTAAGGCCCAGAATTACTTTCTTTGAGTGAAACTTCGCTCTCGGAACTTTCTCCTTTATACCAAAATCAGGTAGTCCAGTTGTGATCCTATCTGTTGAGAGACCTAAATAAAACAGGATCAGCCTGGATGCTGTAGAGTAGCACAAACTGACATGTCCCCAGAGGCCGGTGGCAGGTGGGGTAGGGCCTCATGGTGAGAATGAGCTGGCGTGGATGTGCTGAGGACCATGGCACCCCCAGAGAGCACAACATCTAGAGAAGGCAGCACTCCTGCCCGATGGCAGCCCCATCGTTTCAGGCAAGGTTGTGCCTGGCTGAACATCATGTCTGATGTTCAGACATGGCACCCCAGACATGTTCCAATCAGTGAAGGGCCCCACAATTCTTTTTTCCCTCCATCTGAATAATGTTTTCATAATGCAACTTGTGCTTGCTTTCATTGAAACGAATGCAGCCTGTGCTTGTTCTGTGGGTTGCCTCTGAGGTTGGGTCAGACAAAATCCCCAAGGCTTTTTTCCTCCAGCTACCTTCAAGATGGCCTGTCCTATCCTGTACATAAAGAAAGGGAGAGAAAAAAAAATAACTGCCCTTCTAACATCTAACTGTATGCAGGCCTATTTCATAGTAAAATCATTTAATGATTATTCAAATGATAAATTTTTTTATGCATGTACATTATGTCTTATTTTGAATTTGTGTTAGATGTATGTGCCAGAGAAAGACGATAGAATTAACGGCACCGACACCTTGTAACTCTTAATATGGACACAATAGTGAGGTTTTTATGTTTGCCTGGGTGGTCTTTAATGTAGGATCTGGTAAATTCCGTGTTGTTAGGTTAGGCCCATAATCCTAACTTATAAAAATTTTTCCTTCTTCTGAGCCTGTCATCCACTAAATTAGCTATCATTTTGTGTCATCTGCATGTTTGAGGAATACATACGTTCTTTTGGTTTTGAGGCAGACCCTGAAACAAATTTGCTTAGGGGAACGTCAAGGGTAGAGCTCTGTGAGATACCAGCAGAAGCCCCTTCCTCACTGTTTAGTTGATAAAAATCCATCTGAGAAGGTCCTCATCTCTTTAACTTGTCCAGAAGGAAGAAATAAGAGGCTTAATCCATTATCTCCCTGCATGGACAGAACAGAAAAAGAAAGAAGTTGTGTTAAGAATGACATACTATATTGATAAAAAGAGTCAATTCATTGAGGTTTAACCATTATAAACACGCACAAACCTAAAAAGAGGGTCCCACAACATATGCAACAAAAACTGATGGAATTGAAGGGAAGAGTAGTTTTACAATATAGTTGGAGTTTTTAATAGTACACTTTTGATAATGGATGGAACAACTAAATAGAAGATCAGTAAGGGAACAAAGGACTTAACACTATTAAACTAGACCTAATGAACATAAACAGAACACTCCACCCAAGAACAGCAGCATACACATTCTTCTCCAGGGTATATGGAACATGCTCCAAGATAGACCATACGTTAAGCCATAAAATGAGTTTCACTAAATTCATGAATATTGAAATTATGTAAAGTCTTCCCCAGCTACAACTTATAGTTACAAATACCTAAATAAAAAAAAAAGATCCCAAATCAATTACCTAACTTTACACCTTAAGGAAGTAGGAAGAGAAGAGCAATCCAAACCCAAAGCTGGCAGAAGGAAAAAAATAGTGTAGATAAATAGAAAAACAATAGGGAGAATCAATGAAATCTAAAGTTGGTTTTTGGAAAGATCAACAAAACTGACAATTCTTTAACTGAACTGACCAAGAAAAGAGAGCAGACTCAAATTGCTAAAATCAGAAATGAAAGTAGTAGATACATTACTCCAGCCCTTATAGAAATAAAAGGATTATAAGAGTGTACAATGAACAATTGTATGTCAAAAATTAAATAGTTTAGACAAAACGGACAAATTCCTAGATACACACAAGCCACCAACACTGGCTCAAGAAGAAACAGAAAATCTAAACAGACATAAAATAAAGAGATTTAATCAGTAATCAAAATCTCCCAACAAAGAAAAGACCAGGACCAGAAGTCTTCTTTGGTAAATTCTACAAATCATTTAAGGAGGAATTAACATCAACCCTTATTAAACTATTCCAAAAAATGGAAGACTAGGGAAAAGTTTTTAATGCATTCTATGAGGCCACTGTTACTCTGATACAAAAACCCAAATAAATACATATAAATTATAAGAAAAAAGCCTCCAGGCCAATGTTCATTGTAAATATAGATGTGAACATCCTCAACAAAATACTAGCATACCAAATCCAGCAGCAAATTAAAAGGATTATAGATCGTGATAAAATGGGATTTATCTAGGAACACAAGTGGTTCAACATATGAAAATTAATCGAGGCACCTGAGTGGCTCAGTTGGTTAAGCATATGACTTCTTCGGCTCAGGTCATGATCTCATGGTTTGTGAGTTCGAGCCCTTGCATCAGGCTCTGTGCTGACAGCTCAGAGCCTGGAGCTTACTTTGGATTCTGTGTCTCCCTCTCTCTGCCCTCCCACCCCTTGCACTCTGTCTATATTGCTCAAAAATAAACACTAAAAAAATTTTTTTAAACATATGAAAATTAATCAATGTAGTACATCACATTAATAGAATAAAGGGAGAAAAAACACATGATCATCTCAATTGATGCAGAAAAATAATTGGACAGATTCCAACACCCTTTTATGATAAAAATGCTTAACAAACTAGCAATAGAAGGGAACTACCTTAACATGATACAGGGCATTTATAAAAAACCCACAGCTAACCTTTACTCAATGGTGAAAGATTGTAAGTTTTTCTCCTAAAATCAGGAACAAGACAAGAATGCCCACTTTTGACACTTTTATTCAACATGGTCCTGGAAGTTCTAGCCAGAGCAATCAGGCAAGAAAAAGAAATAAAAGACCTCATGCCAGTTTACCTTTTTCCCCCCTACTTAAGCAATTTGATTTTTCTGTCTGGAATCCTGTAAGATGTTGTTTTTGTCCATGGTATTCAGGTGTTTTACCAGGATATGCTTGTACATGTATCTTTTCTAAGCAACCTTCCCTGTGACTCACTGAATCTTCTCATTGCACATATTCAAATATTTTTCCAGTTCAAGGAAATGATTCTCCACTGTCCATATGTTGTCTTTCTCTCTCCTGCTCTTTTTTTTTTCCCCCTTCAAGGACTACTATCCTAGACCTGTCCTCCAGGTGTCTTTTCTTTCCCTTCCTGACTTCCACCCTTCTGTATTTGGGTCCCATTTTTTGACCTGTTTCTTTTATTTGATTTTCCTCAGCACCATTGGTAGCTCACATGCCCAATATCTCAACAGCAGCTATAACAGTGACTCCTGAAAATTGTCTACTCAATTTTTGGCTTGAGAATATTTTTTTAAGTTCTAAGATATCTTCCTTTCCTTTCCTTTCCTTTCCTTTCCTTTCCTTTCCTTTCCTTT